>NW_007726960.1:182607-265322 GCF_000696425.1 Galeopterus variegatus
GGGGGGGGGGGGGGAGAGGGAGGAGGGAGGGAGGTTTCGGTGATGGGACACAACAATCAACCACGTTGTATATCGACAAAATAAAATTAAAAAAAAAAAAATGATGACCTAATACTCTTCATTGCAAAAGTAATTAGACAATAAGCAGCCAGCCTGAAAAGGCTACTCTGGCTTCATCACATAAATACCGTCCTCTGTATGTGAGTCTCTCTCTATTCTTGAGGCTGAGGGAGGAGAGGGAGAGAACAGAAAGAACATGAATTCACCTGACCTGAAAGTAACTGATACAACTTCAAGAGAAGCCCTGCTTCTGCCCCTGTAAACTGTCATTAAACCATCAAAAAAGCCTGCTGATCTTGAAACCCACAAGGATATAAATTTGAGTAAGCATCAGTTGCTGAGAAGCCTACCTAGAAAGACTGGATACATCCTGAACCTTTATCAATTTATATTCCTAAAGTGAAAAGTCAAATGGATTTTCAGTAAGGAGGTTAATTAAAATGGGGATTAAAGAATGTACTAGACGAATATAATAATCCTGAAGTAAGGAACCTCCTGCACTCAAGGTTATTTGACCAAGCTCTCTGCAAACTTTCTAGAATGTTCAGCCAACTGCCTCTATTCTCCACCCTAAGATCAACAAATACAACTGTACACCTACGTGAAATTAAATGTAAATGCTAAAATACACATCACCGTCAGACCAAGAGGATACTCACCTGTGAGACTTACTCTGAGCGTGTATATTAAGGCAGAGTGAGTCCATGCAAAACGACATTGTCCACAATTGCAAATTTTAGAAACCACCTCAATGACTAAATTATGAAATATCCATATACAGAATTCTACATAGCCTATACGAGAACATAGGTCTACGTGCTTAAACATGAAAAGATGTCCGTGTGAATGAAACAAGCAAGTTACAGACCAACACAGAGTCATCCCATTTATGTAAAACGTAAAACAAAACCAAATATGTCTGTAAACACATTGAATAATGCACGCAAGTGCAAGGCTGCTCACCGTCCTATCTACAGTGCCTTGGGAGAAGCATGAGTTTTTATCAGCAGAATGGAAACAAAAAGGCGCTTTCAGTTTTTACTTTTTTTTTTAAGAATGTATTAGTTTTAAAAAAATATTAGTTTCATATTTTAATAAAGAATTTTAAATAAGTTTATTAAATTATAAAAAGAAGAATACTGGAAGCACAAGATATATATCAACAGAGGACTAATTAAATTAACTATGATGGATATGTGTGCATAAAACACAAATTCTATGCCACTAAAAATGATCAGGTAAAAGGGTACAAAGTTTCAGACTGTAGGAATAAGTTTTAGTGATCTACTGCACTGCATGGTGACCACAGTTAATAATAACATATTGTATGTTTCAAAATTGCTAAAAGAATAGATTTTTAACCTTTTTTCACCACAAAAACATGACAAGCTGGTGAGGTAATGGATAAGTAGCTTGATTGAACCTTTGGACAAAGCACACGTAGATCAAAACATCAAATTGTACCCCATAGATATACACCATTATTATTTGGCAATCAAAATAAACAAAAATAATTCTACTAGCATATGGAATAAATAAATCACATTTTTTTAAATGACTAGATTTATATTTACTGACATGGAAAGACTTCAAGAAGTTCATGGAAAGATTCATATTATCTTTTAATTCAATTTTTCCACAAACCTTTTGAAATACCTTCATATATTTATAAGGCAAAAAAGCCAGTAATGGACAATATGATGCTTTTTGCCTAAAGTACGTATTGCATATAACTGAACATATAAAATTCTGAATTGATCATCACAATTAGTCACTTAATTGTGGATTTAACAGAATCCACTCTTATAATTGTCCTGTATTCATTAAACCATATTTGCTAATTTAGAAACAACATGGAGAAATATCTCTTAAAATAGTTTTATTACACAAAAAAGAGCTATAAAGTTCATGAATAGATAAATGCTAAGCCAGTTTCTAGTCACACAAAGAGAAAAATAAAAGGACTGTTCACATAATTTAAAATATATGTCTGTGTGTATATTTGTAGGAATAAAGCCAATTATTTCAGTTAAAGGTTATTAAGAGTCTGAGCTGTCCAGGTAATCACCTCCACTTTTCCCCTTCACTTCCTGTGCGTGTACACACAACCTTAGTTACTCTGTATACACCAATATTGGTGTCAGTGCACCAACATTTCTTCAGTCATATGTATACCTTTAAAAGTCCAATCAATTTTGTCAAGGACAAAAAAGTTGCCAGTAAATCCAAAAACTTAATTTAATTCATCACAACAGAAGCTGCTACGTTTTAATGCACCTTTATAAAACCCATAAAACAGGCATTATAATGAAAAAGAATGTCACAGAACTATTGAAATGGTGACTTTTAACCTTTTTAATGCACAGCGGGCAGTCAACAGCTTCTTTAAATCCTGAGGCCCAAATGTACTACAAGGGTTGTGAGACAAAACTCTACTCCCAAGTTCAAAATTCTCATTGCTTAAAAGTAATAATAAATTCCCTAGTGAAACATCGGGTTCTGGTTTTAATGAGAAGTACATGTGCTAAGATTACCACCTCCAGCTGAAGAGAAAGTCACGACATTCACGATCTACCTCAGGTGGACTTTCAAAAGACCTCAGATCCGAATCCTGTCTTAGAGAAAGAGGAAAGGGGAATAGAAAAATGTATCTTCTGATGTGGAAAGGTACATGAGGCCACTGAAACTATTCAATGCTACCAAATGCAAAATTCTCATTCCCAAAAAGCATAAAACATTCTCTTCTTTGGGTCCATATTATGCGATAACTAGTAAAAGCCTTACTTTATGGCATTTTCAATCTGAAAGTCAGTAAGCACTTTCTCTAATAAAACGCTACAACATACTTGTCTTATTGGAACTATTAAACTCAAAACCAATCTTAGAGGCTAGAATGGGGAGGATGAAGGAGGGTGGAGAAGGGACAGCGAGAGGCTGGTTAATGGACACAAAATTATAGCTAAATGGGAAAAGCAACTTCTCCTTGTGTGTTAGGCATCTGCACCTAATAAGTAGCCAGAAGGGAGGAGCTCAAATGTTCTCATCACTAAGAAATGATAGATTCTTTCAATGATGAATATGCTAGCCACCCTGATTTGATCATTACACATTGTATACATATACTAAAATATAACTCTGTACCCCATAAATATGTACAATCAATGTTTCAATTAAAAAATAAATTCCTAAAATAAATAAAAATTTAAAACTAAAATATATCAGCAGTGCCAAATTCAAAAAGAAAAAAATATGATTGTATTCTAAAAACAATATTTTTATCATCTTCCACACAAACTAGTTTCTCTGTCAAAAAACAGTGAATGTTGAAAAAAATCCGTATTTCCCAAGAACTTATTTTCCTGTCTTTCCTTTAAGTTGCCATTACATTTAAACTTTGAGATTTTCAAATGTTTTTACATGTGTGTTTATATATACACACATAAATATATACGTCCACATACGTCCACACACACATACATGTCTGTGTATATAAGTCAGCCCTCAGTACCATCCATGGTTCTGTATCTATGGATGCAACCAACTGCGGGTTGGAAATAGTCCAAAAAAATTGGGGTCTGCACTGGACATGTACAGACTGGTTTTTCTCGTAATTATTCCCTAAACAATACAGTTTAACAACTATTTACATAACATTTATACTGTATTAGTCATTATAGATAACCTAGAGATGATTTAAAGCACACAGGAGGACGTGTCTAGGTTACATGCAAATGCCACGTCATCTTACATCAGGGACTATTAGCATCCTCAGATTTTGGTAGATACGGGAGGTCCTGGAACAAATCGCCCACGGATACCGAGGGATCGCTGTATACACAAAAAGTAAGAGGGAACAAACCCGGCCTCTTTAGAGTTAAGTCCAAGCTTGTACTCTGGCTTTGCCAATTTCCTCATCTGGAGAGTGACAGTGGTACCCACCTTGCAGGTAACTGCAAGAACTCGGGTCAAGGGGTACAAAGTTAGCTACGCAGGACGAATAAGTCTTGAAGATCTAATGTACAACAATGTGAATATAGTTAACAATATTGTGTTGTCTATTTGACATTCGCTAAGAGAATAGATATTAAGAGTTCTCACTGCCCTCCGCCCAAAAAAAGGCTAACTATGAAATGATGGAAATGTTAATTAGCTTCACTGTGGTGACTATTTCACAATATATATGTACATCAAATGATCAGGGTACACCCTTAAATATATAAAAATTTTAATTGTCAACTATACCTCAATAAAGCTGGTGGTGGGGGTGGATTAAATAGAAAATGTGAAGGTACCTGGTACAGTCCCAGGCACATAACCTGCAGTCAAAAAAATGTTTGTCTTAGCCTTTGAAAAGAAATAGATATTTCAATGTTAATAGCCTTTACTAAAACACATCTTTAACAAAAGAAAAAGACATAACATCCGCAGTCGTCTTGTTTTTTCCTTCTTAAATCAAATACACTCTCCATTTAAGATATTTTAAAAGTTCCTTACTGACTTCACATTTTGGGGTGCCAGTTATATAATACTGGTAGCTTTCATAAGAAAACAAAAACAGGGCCGGCCCGGTGGCGCACTGCTACAGTGCGCTGCTTGGGAGTGTGGCAGCGCTCCCGCCGAGGGTTCGGATCGCACATACAGACCAGTTCCCGCTCACTGGCTGAGCAAGGTGCGGTCGCAACACCGAGGGTTGCGATCCCGTTGCCGGTCCCGGTCTGGTACGGGCGCGACACTGAGGGTTGCGATCCGTTGCCGGACATGAAAAAAGACAAAAAGGAAAAAAAAAAAAAAAGAAAAGAAAAAAAAACAAAAACATAAATTAATGTATGAAACACAATGTCCTTCCTCCTTATGGCCGGCCCGGTGGCGCACTGCTACAGTGCGCTGCTTGGGAGTGTGGCAGCGCTCCCGCCGAGGGTTCGGATCGCACATACAGACCAGTTCCCGCTCACTGGCTGAGCAAGGTGCGGTCGCAACACCGAGGGTTGCGATCCCGTTGCCGGTCCCGGTCTGGTACGGGCGCGACACTGAGGGTTGCGATCCGTTGCCGGACATGAAAAAAGACAAAAAGGAAAAAAAAAAAAAAAAGAAAAGAAAAAAAAACAAAAACATAAATTAATGTATGAAACACAATGTCCTTCCTCCTTATAGAAAGTCCATATCCTTTAATAAAAATCATATGAAATAAGCCATTAGTCAGTAGATCTCTAATGACACCAAAAAGAAACTCAGAAAAAAAGTTAATAAAAAGCCACCCTCTCCTATGTAAGATACATGAGATTCTAAACAGATCATTTGTAATTTACAAAAATGTATTTGCAATCTGATAACATTTTGGTAACTCCTTGAAATCAGTCAAAATTATAATGGTACTTTCTAAGAGAAAACCATAAAACAAAAATAAATTAATACCATATCATCATCAAGAGCCACCCGAACCATCAGTACCAAGATTCAGACTTAACCTATAAATATCACTTCAGTTTTCCAGAAATGGCTTATTTCTCCATCCCCTCTACTGCTCCAATAGATGTGGCATGCATATGCATCATTCTGGGAAATAGTTCTAATTGTTAAATTCTGCTAAAAGTTTAAGTCAATGAACAAATGCTTCTAGTTACAAAATTCAATAATTATAATAGAATTACGGGTTTAACATATAAAGTCCTGAAAGCATTTTCTAAACAGATGAATTGCTTGTGAGTTACGACTTTCTTCAAGTTTGCCTACACCAAAACACATGTTTTTTCAATTATATAGCAAAGACTATGGCTTCTGTTCAAGCCTAGATTTTATTGTTTATAAAATTAGAAACAGATACACATACATATAGATATATATACACACACACATATATAAACATATACATCTAGGCCATATATTATGTATGAACAGTTGAAAGGTTTAATGTGTTACATAAGAAGTTGCTTTTTATAAATATATAAGGAAATTAATGTTAATCTCTCAAATGAATAATTTATTCATAAACAGCCTTTTTTAATCTTGCAGATATCCTTGTACATGAACATCACAATTATTTACAAAATTCAGAAAAAATTTAATGAAGTGAAAATATTGGTGAGTTCTAGCAAAAAAAATCAAGAATTGTTTATAATCACTGCTTGCTATTTTTAACCCAGAAAGGGAGGATTCCATTTTAACCTACTTTGTCTCTAAGTGTTCACCAAAATCACACTGCATTTTCATCAATACTGGATGTAAAATTACATGTATTTCTGTTTTTAATCTAAATTTTAGGATTAAAGGTGATTTTAATTATCTTAATAATTTTCTGTTTTTCCAAATTTTCTACAAATAATACATATATGGCCTTTATACTTTGTAAAAAAAATAATTATATTTGTATCTTTTCTTATTGCAATGTAGTTGATTGTACATATCTGTGGGGTACAGAGTTGAACAGCATTATCTGTGAGCAACACGTGATGCTCACATCAGGATAATTAGTATATTCAACATTATACAACATAATCATTATAAAAAAAATTTAAAGCAGGGATTAGAACATTTGAGTATAAATCTGAATCAGAAATCTTGGTACTGCTGTAATGGTCACTTCCTCCCCCCAAAAGGAACATGTGTAATAGCACCGGGAGCTAATCTATGAATTCATGACTTCTCATTGCTCAAAAGGGACACATTTTAAATTCTAATTCAGATCGAAAAGTTGTAATAGGAGAATAAAGGAAAGGTCTAAGTTATACCTACAATGCAGTCCTTAAGTTTTTACAATATGAATCCTATGATGTAGAGCAGTGGGGGTGATTCTGCCCCCAGGGGCTGTCGCACTGGGTGGGGGTGCGACTGGCATCTAACGGAGAGGCTGGGGACTCTGCTAAACATCCTCAGTGCACAGGACATAGCAAAGGATTGTCCAGACCAAAATGTCAGCAGTGCCAAGGACAGACTCTGCTATAGACAAAAAAAGCTCTTATGTTTAAATTATAAATCAAAACCCAAAAACAGTAGTATTTTTAATTCAAAAAGTCATTCCTCAAAATGTCAGCAGTGCCAAGGACAGACTCTGCTATAGACAAAAAAAGCTCTGATGTTTAAATTATAAATCAAAACCCAAAAACAGTAGTATTTTTAATTCAAAAAGTCATTCCTATTTCTTTTGAAGGGTACAGTAATTCAGATTTTCCAAGCATCTAAATTACCTACTTCTGTAAAATAGTTTTAAAAATAAAACCTAAGTCTTCTTTCCTTCTCAATTTTAATTCTCTGTCCTCATCTCCCTCAGCACACACCTCCAATCCAAATTAGAAGGACAACTTCCTATCAAGAGACCTGAAAATAACAGGAAGTTCACTTTCTGGCAGGAGGAAAATGAAAGTGTTTCTGAATTTGAATAAAAGAAAATTATATCTAGCTGTTAAGATTTTCATTTCCTTTTTTTTTTTTTTTTGGCAGTTGGCTGATGCAAGGATCAAACCCTGGACCTTGGTGTTAGCATCACACTCTAACCAACTGAGCCAACTGGCCAGCCCTAAGATTTCCATTTCAAATTAATATTTACTCAACTAAATAAAGATTGAAGGCTTTAATGACTCCAAACAAACTACATACTATACTACCACTCTTGACGCAGCTTTTTGAAATGTATTCATTCACTCTTTTGGGGGGAATGCTGTGTTTTTTTTAAATTGTGGTAAAATATACATAACATAAAGTTTACCATTTTAACCATACTAAAATGTACGCTTCTGTGGTATTAGTTACATTCACATTGTTGTACAATCATCATCACCATCCATGTCCAAAACTTTTCCATTTTTCCCAACTAAAACTTTGTATCCATCAAACACTACTCCCGGGCCGGCCTGGTGGCGCACTGTAGCAGTGCACCGCTTGGGAGTGCGGTGGCGCTCCCGCCGAGGGTTTGGATCCCACATACAGACCGGCCGCTCACTGGCTGAGCAAGGAGCGGGAGCAGCACCGAGCGTTGCGATCCTGTTGCCGGTCCCGGTCCGGTACGGGCGCGACACTGAGGGTTGCGATCCGTTGCCGGTCACGAAAAAAAAAAAAAAAAAGGAAAAAAAAAAAAAAGGGAGTGCGGTGGCGCTCCCGCCGAGGGTTTGGATCCCACATACAGACCGGCCGCTCACTGGCTGAGCGAGGAGCGGGAGCAACACCGAGCGTTGCGATCCTGTTGCCGGTCCCGGTCCGGTACGGGCGCGACACTGAGGGTTGCGATCCGTTGCCGGTCACGAAAAAAGACAAAAAAAAAACAAAAAAAACACTACTCCCGACAGCCCCTGGAAAGCACCATTCAGCTTTGTGGCTCTATGAATTTGACCACTCTAGGAACCTCATATAAGAAGAATCATAAAATATTTGTCCTTTTGTGACTGGTTTATTTTATTTAGCATAATGTAGCATATATCAGTACTTCATTCTTTTTATAGCCGAATGATATTCCATTGCACATGTGCACTACATTTTGTTTATCCATTTATCTGTTAGACATTTGGGTTGCTTCCGCCTTTCAGCTATTGTGAATAGTGCTGCTATGAACGTGGGTGTACAAATATCTGTTCAAGTCCCAGCTTTCACTTCTTTTGGGTATATTTCCAGAAGTAGAATTGCTGGGTCATATGGTAATTCTATTTTTAATGTTTTAATTTTTTGAATATCCATTGATTATTGATAATGTAAATATGTATTTTGTACAGCTCTTATATCCTTTTCTTTGTTCTGCATAATACCCAAAGTGGGAGAAGAGAATTCCTTAATGTAGTAGAACTTACCTAACACTATCAGTAAAAGACCTACAAGATATACCTAAAAGATCACAAGAATGTCTAACAAGAACAAACCTGTGTGTGTGTTTAAACACTAAAGCTGATCAACACCTAACAGTTAAAAATCCATCAAAAATTATCTCCCATGCTAACATGCAAAATTCAAAAAACAATGACTAGGGCAATGTTTCCCAAAGTGGTCCATAAACCACCTAGGGTGCATATCACAAAAAAAAAAAAAAAAAAATGCATCTTCCAGCAAGTCAGCAAGTACGTGTGTGTGCACGTGCACACGTGCATTTGCATGTGGGTGTAAGCATGTGCGTGAACATGTGCATGTATGCAAGATCACCAAGGAAAAGGAAAATTTCTGTATCATAACTGGAAGTATCAATGAACCCATGATATATTTTATCCTTAAAAATTACTTATATATATTTTCTAACTCTACCCACCAAGACAGTGCAGAAGCAAACCAACCAGGAGCAATGAGCACCAGTAGTACTCAGACTGTGGTCTTCAAATGCCACTTCCCGTATTTTCTAACTCTACCCACCAAGACAGTGCAGAAGCAATAACCAACCAGGAGCAATGAGCACCAGTAGTACTCAGACTGTGGTCTTCAAATGCCACTTCCCTCAAAAAAATAATCAGGCTATTTAAAATAATGACCAAATCCAGTTCTGGGAGAGAAAATATACAGTATGGAAGTCTTGTAACAGAAAGCAAGAAAGCTAACAAAGACCACTGGGGCTGTATCAAAAGGGCTCAAAAGCCAACTTGAGAATGGTCCCCTGGCCAAAGATGTACGATTTTAGCATTAATAAAAATAGTAACTTCAATAAGTTGATATGCGTCAAATATTTAAATCCATTAGCTCATAATAATATACAAAGAGCAACAATTTATTTGCCATCTTTGGAGAATGCTACAAAACCAATCCTGCATTTTGAAAACAAAGGGAAAGAACCAAGCACTTATCCTGCCTTTCCTCCGTGAATGTACCTCTGGGTAAACAAATAGTTCATAAAATGAGATTCCTCCTTTTAGATGTACTTCAGCTACTACACAATAAAGGAATGATAACATCAGAATATAACCATTTTGCGATCCCTAATAAAATGGCTCTCTAGGATTGCCTAGATTGTCTGTTGACATGACAGAAAGAGAGACAACCAGGCATCGTTTGCCACCTTAGAGAAGCACGCAGCATTAGCTATGAAGTTGTCCTGACAAGAAAACTGAACCTGAACCTAATCAATTCTCTGGACATAACTATGAATTTACAGTAAATACAGACAGAGGAACACATTTGTAAGACACCATGGGGACACAATTAGCAAAATCCAGACTGTGGGAAATCATTAAGACAAACAGTCCAACTTGTTCAACAAATAAGTTACAGAGAAGGGGGGGATGGACAAGGCGGGTAGAGAAAAGGAGAGAGAGAAAAAGGGAGATAAAGAAAAAAAGAGGGAGAACCTATTTTTAACCTGTTAACATATATTTCTCAAAAGCCAGTAAAACTTTGTGTATAACACATTTATTTTGCCACTGTGCTCTCAAGTTAAGCCTAACTGAAATGTCTCCTGTAAAAATGTTTTCAAAAACTTTAAATGAACTTACTGGTTTCAAATTATTATTTGCAATTACTGTCATAAATGTAACAAAGAAACATAGAATAGTTAAGAATTCAGCCTACAGAGTCAGATCCACCAGGTCCAAACCGCACTCTGCACTTAGCAGCTGTGTAACCCAAGAAAGTAATTTTACTTTTACAGGCATCCGTTTCCTAATCTGTAAAATAAGGCTAATCACACTGACTTGACAAGACTGTTTTGGCGATTAAAGAGATATTATATACAAAGTATTCACAGAGTCACTCATAAAATATGCTCATTAGACGTAGCTATTAGTAGTAGTATTAGAAATAATAAATGTCTTATATTAGAATTTTAAAAATACAATTCTGAATAATCACAAAAATACTATTCAAAAAGTAAATACTACATTCAACACATTCAAACACACTAAGGCTCATTTAAGGAAACATCAAGAAAGAGGAAAAACATTAATTTTAAATACGCTTCAGTCTAAATCTATGTTAAGAGATAAGAGCAAACATTTACCAATTATAAAGTAAGAGATTAGAAAATCAAGTTAACAATTGTCACTACTTTGTTCACTGCACAGTAACACTGGCCTTGGACCTGTAGCTATCTGCAAAATATACTCGAATATAATAAATATTAGATAGCCCCTTGAGTTTTTAGGATTCTATTCATTCAACAAACAGAAGTTACATCAGACACAGATGAAGAAATAAAAGAAGGCTTCCTTGACCTTAAGTAACTCCTTTGTTAAGAAGTATAAGACAGGGTGGTAAGTGCTATGACAGAAGCGCACTAAGGGTCGTACAGTTTTACATAAAAGCATACGTGAGACTGCGGGGCGAGGAGAAGTAGGTGTAATTGTTTTCAAAGCTCTTTCCCCCAGAAAAGTGAAGCATGAATTAAATTTTGAAGGAGGAGTTGGCTGAATGAAAAACTGAGGGAAAATGAGTTGTGTTTAGGCAGAAGCAGGAGAAAGTACTGATGTGAAGTTCCAGTTGGTTAGACGGGGGAATGAGCTCCAGAGCTCTATTGTACACTGTGGTGACTATAGTTCGTAATAAATGCATTATACCCTGGAAAATTGCTATGAGAGTAAGTTCTAAATGTTCTCAACACTAAAAAATTAGAACTATGTGAGGTGATGAATATGTTAATTAGTTTGACTTACTCATTCCACAATATACATGTATATCAAAATTTTATGCTGTACGCCATAAGTGTGGTGACTATAGTTCGTAATAAATGCATTATACCCTGTAAAATTGCTATGAGAGTAAGTTCTAAATGTTCTCAACACTAAAAAATTAGAACTATGTGAGGTGATGAACATGTTAATTAGTTTGACTTACTCATTCCACAATATACATGTATATCAAAATTTTATGCTGTACGCCATAAATATGTACAACTCTTGTCAATTTTAAAAAGTAAATTAATTTAAAAAAAAAAACAGTATTGCTTTGAGTTGGGGACTGAAGTAAGATAAGACCAGAGAGCTTAGAAGGACCAGAGCTTTATATAACTCCGCTATTCTCTTTACAAGAGATGGAAGCCAGGAGGAATTTCAAGCAGGACGAAGACATGATCAGATTTGTGCTTTGGAAAAATTACTGTAGAGGAGGGAAGAAACAGGGGGAGTAGGGAGCAAGAAAAGAGGCACAGAGACCAGTAGGGAGGCTCTTTCAATAATGCAGATGAGAAACAGAGAAGGCCCAGATTAAGGCACTGATAGCAGAGATGGTGATGAAACATCTCACTCTTTCATTTTCTCTGTCATTAACAATTCCGTGTTGGGAAATCTGCAGAACAGCATGGAAATCAAGGCCAATGACTTTGACCCGCAGCTCATGGGGTAAAAAGATGTAACCCAACTCCATGCATTATGGTAGCCTAGAAACTATCTCCCAAACTTTTCTCTTAAACTAACTACAAAGCCAAACAAAGCAGAACCCTATGTAACCTCTACCATTTCTATCAATGGTCATGTGCTTGAGTCTTTGACTTCTTATGACACACACACATTACAAAATAAGAAATAGTTTCAATTTTCAATAGAGTTCATGTTACACAAACCAAAAATATATTCAATAAGTGTCTGCTACTTTTAATTACACATTGGCTCCCTTTAATTGACAAAGACCCCATGATTTCACTGTGTATATATCATATTTTCCTTTTAGGATTAAAGTTTCTATACTGTACTGGGTTTTTAAGCAAGAGTATTTCTTTTACAATACATACAGATATATGCTTTTGTATTGCCATCATTTCTGGGTTCCTCAACTGTAAACATGATTCCCTTTTCAAAAAACTTTCCTTTTTTAAAATCGAAACACTAATATACTTCCAAATTCAAATTTGTCACATACCTCAATGAAGAACAGAAATTCTGGCAAGGTTTGCAGGGTTGTTAAATTTTTTAAAAGGGGTTATAAACAATTAAAAATTCACTCTAGTATATGAACAGTATAAAAACTTTATCTTCAGTTACATGAATTGCCTGAAGCACTCTAAATTTATTCCAAAATTACAATGCTCTACAATTTCTGTCTAGCAACAAAATGGGTAACTTAAAAGCAAGGGAATCATTCTAAGCAAGGACATAACCTTCCACAGTAGAAAGCAGCTTCCCCTAATTTTTTCCTATTCTTGTTACCAAAAGAAAAGACATTTTAATTCTAAGTTGAACTATTTTTCAAATAAATACTTTTTGCATGGAGTTCACAGTACTTGGTGATTCCAATCTCATATGGGATATGTACTGGAAATTAAAAACATGAATAAAATATGGTCCCTGATCTCAAGAAAGAAATACTAAAGTCAAGAAATACTAAAACAACTCATTGCACCATAACTCAATACATGCAATAATTAAAAGTAAGGTATAAACAAATTCTGTAGGTATAAACAAGGAGAAGCAACCAACACAGTGGGACTTCACAGGGAAAGTGACACACTCAGAGCTGGGCCTCAGAACAGGCTCTGGCTGTGGTTGATAAGCCATCAGTTGGTAAAGGCAATCTGGGCAGGAGAAACTGCATGTGCCAAAAGGCGTTGCAAAACTTCTAAGAGATGCTTTAGATTTTTCTCTTACACTTTAATAAAGGTACATGGCTTTAATTTTGTAGTTGTAAAATAAATTTCTTAGTCTAAATCAAAACCATAAAACATGATTTCTTTCCCCTCATCCTTAGCCCAGTGAAATTTCATAACCTGTATTTAAAAGGTGGGCTAAGAGTGTTTCACTGTATTGTTATCACTACTCCATGTAATTTTCAGAATCAAGGGCATTAGCATTTACTTAGTACTAGTCAGTATAAGATTAAATGTAAATGAGTAAACACATGAATTGGACAACATACAACAGGTAAATAATATATGTATAAAGGAATGTATCACATACAACTCATTTCTTACTAATAAAATAGTGTGTCTGCCAGAAAATCAATTATCTTCACATTGCCTAAATATGAGTGCGCTCCAAGCCACATAAATCTAGCCTTCATGTTTATGGACATAATGGTGCACAAAGTAGGTTTCTTTATATATAGAAATCACCACAATGGTAAAGACTCACAATCTGACGACAGCAGGACTCCAGCAAACATCAAAGCAAATCCTAAGTGCGGGTCAAATGGGAATAGCCTCAATATCCGAATCCCAGAGAGCTTCTCAGATTTGGAAACATAGGGTGATAGTAAAAAAGGATCGGTGGCGTCCACCCTGATCATCCTCAACGTGGAAATATGCCTCCACCCTTTTTTTAAAACTATGCCATGATATCTAACTCTCATACTCTTCTCACATCTCCCACGAAGAGGTGCTGCTCCCAACCACGAGGCAATATAGGTGCAAAATGTGTGCTCTCCCACTTATCCATTCTAGGTCCTTCAGGAAATTCTTTAAACCTTAGTTTCCTCATCTGTAAAATTAACTGCAGAGTTTAGACTCTCAAAATACCTGACACATAGTTAGCACTCAATAAACATTATTATGAGGAATTCACAACTGATAAGGCTGATTACACGAAGTACATCAATCACCAGCAAAGTCCATAAATACCTGACACATAGTTAGCACTCAATAAACATTATTGTGAGGAATTCACAACTGATAAGGCTGATTACACGAAGTACATCAATCACCAGCAAAGTCCATGACACAAGTCAGCAATTTAACTCGCACTGGTTTCTACTGGTTTCTTTCCTTCCTTTGGGCTGGAACACTAGCATGTATTTATCCTGTTACTGTAACAGTGCCTAGCAAAGGGTTTCACAAAAGAGGACCGTGGTATATCCTAACTAAAAGGCATGTGTAACTATTTCTGAATACTCACCCATCTCCCAATGCCATATGTGGTGCATAAGCTCTGGCTTGACCACTATATATACTCTGGCTACTACTGCACACTATGAAAATAATACCCTGAATTTACAGAAATGGCTTTCTTACCAGGAGCTTAAGCCACTTCTAAATAACGGTTCATTACTGACAATGACAGGTTCAGGCAAACATACAACCATATTTTGAGGGAAATCCAACGCTAAAAGAGTATGTATTTTATACCTACAAAATCTGTCACTGGCCAAGCAAATACTCAAACTCATATATTTTTGACTGAAGTTGAGAGCTTTTCCAACCCAGATTTCATTTCTTCAAAGGACAAAAGTATACTGATATATGTCAAATTTCCAGTCTTCACTCAGTTAGTATGCAATCTATAAAAAGGTGTGATTAAGCATTTACAAAAAGAGCCCAACCCAGATTTCATTTCTTCAAAGGACAAAAGTATACTGATATATGTCAAATTTCTAGTCTTCACTCAGTTAGTATGCAATCTATAAAAAGGTGTGATTAAGCATTTACAAAAAGAGCGATGTCAAATTTTTTCTTTATTAAGCTATACCAACATCTTCTCCTATGCAACGTGTGAGGCTAATTCTAAATATTTTGCTTTTTTTTATGAAGGTTGGCTCTTACTATAAGTATAATTATTTTTAAACCTACTACAAATAGAATAAAATTAAATTGTACACAAAACATAAAGTTATCATTCTACAAGCTTTTTATAGTTCATCTTGTTTCTTTGAACATTTCCTTTTAATGTGCCACCAGTGAACAGTGGTTTTTTTACGTTTCACTTTTTAAAAAGAATTCTAAAAGCTCAGCCAGAAATGTCCATTTCAAAAAGCTTACCTCCAGCCAGTTGCTTTTGTCAGTGACATATGTGCAAAGTGAAAATGTAACCCATAGTGATTTTCTGCAGGTCAGATGGAATCACTTAAGCATACTCAACATGGCTTCCAGTCCATGCCTCAAGAGGAAAGTTCTTCAGTTAATGTTTCTTTTAAAACATCAGACCAACTACTGTTGTTTGCACACTAGTGTTATATCAGCATGGCTGGAATATATATCATGCTGAGAATTATGGATGTTATTCTGTATCAAAAAATAATTGAAATATATTTGTATGTTCATAATTCTATGGAGCCCATATAAAATTTATATAACGAACAGGTAGTATCTCGGGAGCTAAAAATTTTTAATGTTAATTCTTCCCTCTGTTTTCAAAGTCTCTTTAAGCCCCAAACACTTCACAGATATAATAAAGGCTCATATAAGCAGAAATGCTAAATGTCAAAAAAAAAAGCATCTTTAGTGTTAAAAAGAATTAGAAACTGCAAATATTGTTATATTCTTTTCTGTCACATAACAAGTGACAATTAATACACAGCCCTTTTAGTAAAATTATAACTATGTCAATGTATGAGGAAATTTCAAACCTTAACATGTCAAATTTCACCAAATATATTCCTTGTTTTTCTAAAGGTTGCATTTTTAGCTGGTTAAGTATTTCAAAAGAAAGGCAATCCCAATTTAACAAAACAATGAATTTAAAAAAAAAGGCAATCTAGTGCATACAGGAGACCCTTTTCTTCATACCATATCAACAGGCTAAGCAAACTGTGAAAGTTGTCAGCACTAAAGTGGAGTCACTTATGTCAAAACCCAACTAAATGGAGCTGCGAGGCCCTGGGCAATTGGGCCATGCACAATATGCCTAATAACAGGAACTACATACTGCAAGAGATTCCACAAAACCACAGCCTTGCACAAGGGCCACCTCCACAAGGACATCTGCCTAAGAACTGCCTGTTCAACCTTGGGCCGACACCACCCTTATTAATTCTTGTAGGCAAGGATTATTATTTTAAAACAATTCTCATAATCCTCCTCATTTTGTCTTTGAAAACCTCTGCTTTCTTTTGTCTCCCTAGATACACCTATAATCCTTTATTTTTCACCATATCACATGTACCCAGATTTGCAGATCCCTGTTCACTCCAAATAAAACCCTTTCTTTAGAGAACCTCTCTCACCGAGTTTCTTTTTACGCTGACAAACACATGCAGCCGTTGAATCAAATGAGCTCAAAGTTCTCCCACAAACTATAATCACGTGACACAGCCAAGCATAGTAAACTTCTTGCTGATTCTGTAACTGATTTTCAATAGGTTTATTAACTTTATACTACCCATAGATTTCTTTTTTTAAAGATCAGGAATTATTTTCACTATTAAAAGGCAATTCTTCAGGCTGGTTGGTTAGCTCACTTTCGCTACAGCGTGGTGCTGATAACACCAAGGTCAAGGGTTCACATACCCATACCAGCCAGCTGGTAAAAAGAAAATAAATAAAAATAACAAAAAGGCAATTATCTTTTACTCTAATGGTCTGCAACCCCCCCAAAAAAGAAAATAAATAAAAATAACAAAAAGGCAATTATCTTTTACTCTAATGGTCTGCAACCCTGAATGGAATATAGTACCTATACTTTTCTTGTATGGAAAAGAACTACTTTTCTTTGTACAGACAGTCAATCTCTTTCCTTGGCAAACAAAACAAAATTCAGCTTGTTTTTTTGCAAAGACAGGACTGAGGCCTAGCTTTGGGAATCAAAAAATTGTGTATCAACCATCAGTAAAGAACTTCTGCTACTAATGGAAGAACCATTCTATTTTTAATGGAAGTTTTTAGAAAAGGGTTATTCTTATTAAAAGCAGACATGTAGATGTCATTATACTAGCCAAAAGAACAGCGTGTGCATTATGACATTGTATATTTAACAAGAACAGAGAAGGCCCAGTGGCCTAGTGTCAGAAGTATGTGTTGCCTTGTAAGGGATCAGAGTTTAAGGTCATTAAACAAAGCCTTTGATCCTCAAATGGGCAAGAATGAAGAAACTAATAGCAATGAACTACAGATGGTAGTAACAAGCCTTTCCCTGCCTAATGCAAGAATCAGTATTCAGATCTTCCCTCTCATGTTAGTTTCCTAAAACAAAATTTGTAAGATAGAAGAAAAACATCTCTAAAGAGACAGAGTGCAAATCTAAGAAAACATCTCATAATCTATACTTACATATATTTAATAATCTAATGATAAAAATGGTTGTAGAGCTTCTCTTCTCATCCAGCTTCTGCAGTCTCTATAGGTTCACCACGTTGGCTCCAACAAATGTGAAAGGAAAATGCAAAGTTAATTCCTCCTACCAAATAGGGCAGTGGCAGGGTGAAACAAATTGGGTCTCTTTAGGCCACTTACTTGAGAAAAAGTTCTTCCATTCACATATAAATGTAAGAATATGTATCCAATCAGTAATAAATGCATTCTGAACTGTTTTCTGGTCATGTTTCTATGGTACCAACCAAAGCCTTTTACTTAATCCCCAAATAGCAAAATTGGATTTGAAAGCAGCACAGATGCAGTTAATTAGCCAGTGATGGGCTCAAACCTACAGGTATAGCTTTATTAGTACTACTTGAATTGGACACCCAGACCTTTAAAGTAATTTTATTCCCTCCTATGAAGCATCCCTACCATTGTGTCATCCCTTAAAATTTGAACTCAAAGAAGTAGATGAAGTAGTAGAGAAACACAACATATCAAAGAGAAAGGAAAAGGCTAGGGGAAGCCAAGAAATGTGAAAGTGAGGGGAGAAACTGAATTAGCAAACACAGTACATAATTTAAAATCTCTTTGCAAATTACCTACCATTAATGCAACTTCAAAAAAACTGTCTTTCTAAAAATCTGCATGATTACTTGGAGGGAAAAGTGGTTTATCAAACTGATCAAAGATCAGGAATTTTATTTTCTAATCCTGATGTTACTTTCATCTTAAGATCACCCTATACCAAATAGCAGTTATATACCCACTTAATAATGTTTCTATTCTTTTCCTGATATCTTAAGAGTTAGAGACAACCAGATGTCTGAACAAATGTTAAAATTTGTTCTTTTCTTTTATTCTTCCAAGTAAAGACATTATAAATAGACCAAAATGAAAATATAAGCATGCGTTTATTTATATATAGTCCCCAAATACATAATTGATCCTGAGGCCTGGAACCCAGGTCCTCTTGGAGACAATATTTGTTCTCAATTCCAAAGAGGTAGGAAAGTACTGACCCAAAGAAGCATTTACCTTTCAGTACCTTTGTACAGAGGTATCTTTATTTACATAGATGCTGCCAATTAGCAACTTATGAGAACCAAGGACAAAATACATCACATCTACCCTCCCAATAGAAACTTGGCTCTCTGATGTTGTATAATTGTGTTCTGGCATTCCACGTTAGAGTTAAGAAGACATTTCCTTCTAGAAATCATGTTATAAACATGGTTAGATATATGTATAATAGTAACATACCTTCTGTCTATTATGGTCAAAATGAGCTTTTGTGGAACCTAGTCACTGTTAATAACATTATATCTATAGGAAATGCATTCAAGGGCCATAAAAAGTAACTAAGTAATAAATTTTTGGAACACAACTCAATCATAATTAAGGAGTTACTATGGATATAGGTGGTTTAAAATATTCCATATAAAAATTTCAATGATTATATATAATATTCCATTCAGTTTTGCATGATACAAAGGGAAGATCAAATCTTTTACAAGTTTTCCCCCAAAGTTCTGCTTTGGAACACTAGTCTCATAAAAAGCTCAATGAAAAATAAGGGTTCCATGTTCATCAGCATGTGGAATAGCACATCCTCTTAGGGTTACAGTGCACACTTGAGCACATTAATGGCTCTAAGAACTCCTACATAACTTTGGTTAACCCAGTATTTCCCAGACTTGTTTGGCCAAGGAACACCTATTCTGACATTATAGAATCATCATTCAGCTGGACACAATTTGAGAAACTCTGCTTTAGATAAACCAATTGAAATCAACCTTCTGAAAAATCACTCCTTCCCAAATAAAGAGGCTGTGTTGGCTCCTGACCGTTGCACCACTATTCCCCTCCTGAATACTATCTTCTACCAACTCACCCTTTCCTTTTTCCTCTAAATCCTTTCACCTTTTTTTCACGTGCCAGCTTTGAGGTCAACTTCTTGGAAGCCTGACACCCTAAGCCAGTTTAGGTACATAGCACCCTGAACTTCCCCTATCGCTTTTTTCCTACCTAGAATGAAAGTATTAGAGACTTCATTATCATTCTATTTTCCAGCACCACAGAAGGTCCCAGAGAAAGACTCTGCCATTTACTAACTTGGTGACTTTGAATAGATTACTTAACCTCCCTGAATCTTCTCATCTGAAAAATTGGTGGAAGGTACTTATAAGTACTTACTTCTTAAGATATTCATAATCAGTATTGCGAAGCACCTAGCACAGTATCTGAAACAGTACTCAATAAATGATAGCTGTTATTAATCATGTTAATGTTAAAATTAAATGATGAAAGAAGTTTATAAAGCCTATGAGGTTTAACATTCTTATTCATATATTCTTCATCAGTGCATCATATATTTCCATTTTAATTAAATATGTAGGTTACTTCTTGAAAGTAAATCTTCTGAGCAAGGTTACCAGAAGTCTAACACTCAGAATAACAAAACATTTCGGGCCGGCCCTGTGGCGCACTGCTACAGTGCGCCGCTTGGGAGCACGGCGGTGCTCCCGCCGAGGGTTTGGATCCCACATACAGACCGGCCGCTCACTGGCTGAGCAAGGTGCGGGTGCAACACCGAGGGTTGTGATCCCAGTGCCAGTCCCGGTCCAGTACGGGCGCGACACTGAGGGTTGCGATCTGTAGCCGGTCATGAAAAAAGACCAAAAGGAAAAAAAAAAAAAAAAGAAATTAAAGAAGACCGCTTGGGAGCACGGCGGTGCTCCCGCCGAGGGTTTGGATCCCACATACAGACCGGCCGCTCACTGGCTGAGTGAGGTGCGGGCGCAACGCCGAGGGTTGCGATCCCGTTGCCAGTCCCGGTCCGGTACGGGCGCGACACTAAGGGTTGCGATCCGTTGCCGGTCATGAAAAAAGACAAAAAAAAAAAAAAATTTCAAATGATTATCTTTTGCCATTGTCGAAGCTATGTACTACTAGTAAGCATCATGATATTAGCACCTGTCAAAGGGCTGCCTTAAAACCACCTTTAAAATCGTAGAAGCCTATGTTACATTTGAGGCTCTATATTTCTGGGAAGCCTTTTCTCAGGCATTTACTCTTCCTAAACTTGATTTATTTTTAACTACTTAAATTATAAAATTAATAAAATACTAAAATGGAATAGTCAAAAGAGTAGCAAATAAAAAGGTACAGTCTCCCTCCTTCCCTAGTCCCATTCCCACTCCTCAGGTTTCTTGAATTTTAAGAACTTTAGAAGTAATGTATTAAGTTTTCTCCTTAGAATTTTGATTGGATATGTACTGTATTTATATTAATTTCATGGAAAATGTATAGAATATTGAATCTTCTCTTTGAGGACAATGATTTTCCCTCTATCTTTTATGTATTTCAATAAAGGTTTTTTCAGATAGATGGATGTTTTTTTCTTAAGAATTTTGTGATTGGGATCATTTTCCCAACCTATTAGTTGGATATCCATTAGCTGTTGCTTGCATCCTGGGAAGATACTGATTTTTTTGTTCATTTTTCTTGCATCTAACCTCCTCATGAAAGCTCTATCTAGAATGTAAGCTTCATGGGACAGGAAATGTTTTTCTGGTTTTGTCCCTAATGTATCTCCAGCACATGACAGGAGCTCAATAGGTGTCTTATGAATGAATTTACACAGTTTGCATTACATTATCGTTTGCGACGATTCACTCTCCATTGCTCCCTCCTGTCTTTTTAAGAGGATTACACATTCTTGCTCACTGCCATTTGACTTCCATACCTTCTGCTGACATACATAACCCCACCTTATTTACTTTGGATGTGGCCATACTTTGACCAAGGGAATGTGAGCAAACGTGATGTGTGCCATGTCTAAATAAAAACTTTAGAAGGCATCACAAGTTCCTGCCAACTCTTTTGCTCCTTCTTTCTGCCTCAAGAAAGGACATGTCCTCATAGTCGTAGATGCTATGCCTTCAGCTGCATCCCAGGATGAGAAGACATGTGGATAGCTGCAGCTGCCTACAGTTTGAAACAAAGATACAGCCTCGAGCAACACAGACGCAGCCAGCAACAGAGACCCAGGGTTTTGCACTGCCACAGCCAACCCGCAATCTACTTGTACCTAAGCAAGAAATATATACTTGTTTCAAAGTCATTGAGGTTTGTGATTTGTTTAAATGAATATTTTTAAGACTCCCCTTGTACATACAAGCAAGAATATCTCAGAACTGAATTACTGGGTCATCAAATAAGTGAAAGTTTGACTTTTCAAGATGATGCCAAACTGTTTTCCAAAGTGACTGTACCACTTGATACTCAAAAGGAAAATATAAATGAACCTGTTGAACCACTTTCTCTCCATTCTTATCAGGCTTCTTAAGTCTTACCTATATAAATGGTTTCTCATTGTGCTTGTGATTTGTGCTCCCCTATCACTAATATACCTGAACACCTCTTCATATGGTCACTAATCATATGTATTTCTTCTGAGAAATGTCTGTTCATGATTTTGGAGCCCTTTCTATGGTTGTTTGTGCTTTTCTTATTGACTTCTGGAAATTCCCTATATATTCTTGATACTAGTACATTCTAAGTTAAATGAGCTGCAAATATTTTTTCCTACTTTGTAACATGCCTTTTTGTTTTTTAATGAAAAGCTCATGTGATTTCCTGATAATTCATGTTCAATGGCAATTTCAGGTATCATGTTATTTTTTAAATAGACACATTTATAAAAATACTATAAAATTATTTTTAAACAAATAATAGGAGAGGGTCACGCACAGACCAATGCTAAGAGTAATTCATAAACCTAGGTTTACACGTGATCCAGTTCTGTGCACCAAAGACTTAACAGAAAAGCAGAAACTATGCTTACTATCACAAGAAAGAGAAAGCTCTTCTGTTAGTCCGTTTCTGTTGCTTATAACAAAATACCTGTAACTCAGTAACTGAAATTTATTGCTTATAGTTTTGCAGGCTCGGAATTCCAAAGTCCAGAAAACATTTATGGTGAGGGCCTTCTTTGGTGGTGACTTTGGTCAGAAAGGGTCCCACATAGTGAGAATGACAGAGCAGAACAGAGACAGAGAGAGAGAGGGAGGGTGCGCACGCTCCTCACACCCTCTCCTTCTAAAGCCCTCAGAATCATGCCCACGATCACCACTAAATGATCAACTTAATCACCTCTTCAAGGCCCCACCTTTCAATGACCATAATAGGATTTCTCACCCTTAACAGTCACAGTGGGGGCCAAGTTGCTAATACATAAAACTTGGGGGACACAATTCAAACTTCAGTGAGTTTGGGGGGATCATTCAATACCGTGGCATTCTGCCCCAGGTCCCCCCAAACCCCATGTCCTTTTCACACACAAATACATTCATTTGGTCCCCAAAGTCTTAACTTGCTCCAACTCAAAAGCCCAAAGTTCAAAATCCTATCTGTGAAACCAAAACAAGTTATCTACTGCCAAGAGACAATGGAGTGACAAGCATAGGGTATATATTCCCATTCAAAAAGGGAAAAATAGGCCAAAAGAAAGAGGTAACAGGTCCTAAATCCAGCAGGGCAGGCATTAAATCTCAAAGTTGACAAATCGTGTACCTTAACTCCCATGTTCAATGTCCTCTGCACAATGGTGTGGGGGATGGGTCCCCAAGTCCTCAGGCAGCTCCGCTTCTATGGCTTTCTGGTCTTAGGCCATGCTTCAGCTTTCGCAGGCTGGCATTGCACGCTGGTAGCTCCACAAGTCTGGGTCTTCCATGGTGGTCCTGTTACCATAGCTCCACTAGGCATGGCATTGGTGAGGTTTTCTGCTGCAACTCCGACCCCACGTTTACTCTTGGTATTGCTCTAGCAAAGGCTGTATGCAGTGAATCTGCCCCAGCGACAAATCTCTTCCTGGGCCCCCAGGCCTTTCCATACATCCTCTGAAATCAGGGTGGAGGCTCCCGAGCCTTCACAACTTCGGCATTCTGCAAGCCGGCAGACCCAACACCACGTGGACCCCACCAAGGCTTCCAGCTTGTATATCACAAAGCTGTAGATTCAGCCACACCTGGGGCCAATTTAGCCATGGCTGGAACAGCCAAAGCAGCTAAGGTGCTGGTGTGGGGAGCAGCATCCCAAGGTGGTACTGGGCAGTGAGCCCATGGACAGCACCTCTGGCCTGTTCCCCAAAACCATTCTGTCTCCCTGGGCCTCTGGGCCTGTAATGGAAGATACAGTCTCCAAGACCTCTTAAATGCCTTCAAGGTCTTTTGTTCCCTCCTCTTGATAATCCCTTTCTTCTGTACTAATCTCCTTAGCAAAGAGTCTCTGGGCTACACTCTTGTTTCTGTGGCCAGGCTGAAAGTTTTCCAATTTTTTGCCCTCTGCTTTCTCTTAGTCAGCCTCAGAATCAAACAGTAGAGTATCCTAATTTTTTCTTCATTTTCAAAATTGTCTTAGCTATTTAAGGTCCTCTGCTTTTTCATATAAGTTTTAAATCAGGTTTTCAATTTCTATGAAATGCAATTCTGGGATTTAATTGGGAATGCAATTGAATCTATAAATCAATTTAGGGAAAATATACAATTTTGAATTTTCCAACACAGAAACATGGTATATCTCTCCATTTATTTTTATCTTCTTTAGTTTCTCTCAACAATGTTTTATATTTTCTAATGGAGAAGTCTTACACGACTTTTGTTAGATTTATTCCTAAGGATTTTTATATTTTTGATGCTGTTGCAAGTGGCATTTTTAACTTTCATTTTCCAACTGTTTCTAGTATACAGAAATACAAGTGATTTTTGTGTAATGACCTTGTATTCTGTGACCTTGTTAAATTCATTTATTAATTCAAAGCAGAGGGGCAGTGTCTGTGTGAGAATGCATTTAGATTTTTTATATTCACACCCATCTTTTGTGAATAGTATGTTTTACATTTTCATTTCCAATCTCTATGCCTTTTATTTCTTTCTCTTGCTTACTACAATTGTTAGTACCTCCAGTACAATGGTGACTAGAACTGGTGGGTGTGGACATCCTTGATTTGTTCTCAACCTTAGGAAGAAAGCATTTGGCTTTTCACATTAAATATACGATATTAATTATAAGTAGTTTGTAGATGTCCTTTATCAGGCTAAGGAAATTTCATTCTATTCCTAGTTCACTGAGAGGTTTTATCAAGAAGGGGTGTTGAATGCTGTCAAATGCTTTTTCTATATCTATTGAGATGATATGTTTTTTCTTCTTGATTTTGTATTGATTTATTTTCAAATGCTTAAGTAACCTTGTATTCCTGGGATAAACTACATTTGGTCATTATAGGTTATTTATTTAATACACTGCTAAATTCCATTTGCTAATATTATTTTGGTAGTTTTGCATCTGGGTTAATGAGGGATACTGGTTATAATTTTCTCCTCCTGTAATGTGTTTGTCGGGCTAGTATGAAGTATATAGATCTCAGAAAATGGACTGAAAAGCATTCACTCATCTATTTTTAAAAAGAGCTTATGTAGGGCCAGCCTGGTGGCGCACTCGGTAGAGTGCGGCGCTTGGGAGCGCAGCGGTGCTCCCGCTGAGGGTTCGGATCCCATATAGAGACCGGTCCGCTCACTGGTTGAGCGCAGTGCAGGCGCGACACCGAGGGTTGCGATCCCGGTGCCGGTCGCGGTACGGGCGCGACACCGAGAGTTGCGATCCCGTTACCAGTCACGAAAAAGGACAAAAAAGGAAAAAAAAAAAAAAAGAGCTTATGTAACACTGGTATTATTTTTTTCCTTAAACATTTGATATATTTCACCAGTGAAACTATCTGAGCTGGAAGTTTTCTTTGTGCAAATGCTTTTTTTTTTTTTTTAACCACGTATTCAAATTATTTAATAGATATAGGGCTACTTACATTTTCTATTTCTTCTTGTGTCCATTTTTGGTAAGCTGTGATTTTCAAGTCATTTGTTTATTTGTCTATGTTATTAAATTATTGGTATAAAATTGTTCATTATATTCCTTTTAATATCTCTGGGATCTGAAAGTCTCTCTTTTTTTTTTTTTTTTTTTTGTATGTGGAAGGCATTCATTTAATGAAAGTCTCTTTTACAAAACAGTTTACAGATTCAGAGAAAAATGGTGGTCACCGAATTCCCCCCACCCTCCTGAAAAAAACATAAAACCACACTAAACCCATGCCTCCTACATTACTAGGAGACAGAACACTGCAACCTTCACCATAAGTAAAAAGGAAAAAAGAAACAAATTCCAACAGCACTTCCACCACCAGCCTGCTGCTACTACCACAAACCTGAAAGTGTAGAGGATGAGGAGAAAAGGCTTTTATGATTCTATGAAAAAGAACAGAGGGATGCAGAAAAAAGCACAAACAAAATCAGCCCAATAGGAAAAAGTGAAACAAGAAATGCAAAATTTCTCAACATGGGTTGAGACCTACGAGTTCATAGCTCTGGCAACAGGGACGGAGCTTAAAAGAGTTCCAAACTGGAAGTGGCACCTCAGAGAGCACTGATTTGGGAGGAAATTAGCTAGAAAGAGAAGATAGAGACACAGGTATGTTTATTGCAGTTTATTTGATATGGTCAGAAGCAATTCTGAAACTACTTTAGATGCATTATAAGATTGACCAAATGATTATGTGGCTTGATGTTGTTTGGAGCCAGCGATCCATTTGATAAAAGGGACATATAAACATGAAATAGGAGATGGCAAGAAAAGACTATGTAGGGAATAACTGAAGTTGATGACATTGTGTGAACTCATGATTTCTAAATTATGCATGAGTATATACATGTATATACATGTTTATGTGTACATGTCCATGTATGTACAAGAGGTCTTCAAAAAGATCATGGAAGGATTCATATTAGCTTTTAATTCAATTTTTCCACAAACTTTTAAAAATATTCTTGCTTGTCTTTATGTATATTTGTATGGATATGTGTCTATACATACACATATTTCCTAGTTTTGTCCTATGAAAGGACCTAGAAGCAAAAATACCATAGTACATGATCACAACTAAGCACCCAGATCTTGGCCTCTAATGCTATTTCCCACTGGAAGGAACCCGCACTCCTCAGAGAAATAGCTTATTCCATAGCTGGAGCAGGACAAGTATCAGATGAGCCTGGGATATCTAACTGTGCTGGAAAATAGAGAAATACTTAAAAGTAAAAAAATGAAGGTGTGTTACAAGGACACAGGATTTAAGCATTAAAAATAACTAAGTTCAGTACTGAATTATAAACTATGGGAATAAACAGACATTCATGAGTTCACACTAATAATAAACAGACGAACAAATGGGGAACAAGGGATATCTACTGCTTACAGTAGAACACTTAGGGCCAACTGACAAATGTGAAGAAAATGCTGGTCTGGAAAGTCATTTTGCAACCAGCACAGTAAAGATTACATCCGGCAAGAATCATTAATGGATGAAAAATTCAAGAGGAAATCTTGATGAAAAACAGGATATCTGCACTGCTAACTGGCTGCAAGGCGGGAGAACAGTAACTACATTGTGGAGAAATCAGATAACACCTTCACTGGCAGATCAAAATTAGTCCTCAATGAGGGTGCCTCTGAAAAGAAGACAATACCACCAATTCTTGACAGTATTTTGGCTAAGAATGTATAATCTCAATTTAGTCACAAGGAAACAACAGACAGACAAAAGGAGGAAAGTTTTAATTTTTAAACAGTAGGGGAGACTATATTCCTCAACAATGTCAATATCATAAAAGACACTGAAAGAATGTGAGGAAGCTTTCCAGATTAAAAGAGGCTATGGAGACATGACAACGAAATACAATGCCTGCTGCTTGAACAGATCCTGTAATAATTGGGAGAAAAATGCTATGAAACACATTATTACATTATTAAATCACTCAAAAAAAATAGAATTTGGATGGTAGACTAGATAAAAACATCACATCCCTGTAATTTTATGAAATTGATAACTGTGCTATGGTTAAATAAGAATATTCCACGATGTATGTAACTTACTTTCAAGTGGTTCAGAAAAAAATTGGGTATACATAAGAGAGAGAGAAGAGAGAGGGAGCGCGAGTTAGAGCAAGGGGGGAGGAGGCAGAAAGAAATGATAACGCAAATGGTGTAAAAATATTAACAATCGGTAAACCTGGGTAAAGGATACAAAGGTACCTATATTATTTTTAACCTCAGAGAAAACAAAGAGAGGAAATGTTATCATGTCTCAGCTCTTAGTAGTGTCCACCGGGTCACAGTAATGTAAACTCTTATGTTATTTAGGGAAAAGACCAAGCTGCTATAACGAGGATACCTCAAAATACCATGGCTTAAATTAGGTAATTTACACTTATTACACTTACCATAAAAACAGTTTCTTCTCTTAACCTTTCCCAACCTCTATAAGTAATACACTTCATTAAAGTCCCTTCATTTGAAACATCTGCCATGAATCTGTTTCCTGCTGGAACTTTAATACAGTACATGGGGATTTGTAGGGATTTGGGGACTGGTTTGCTCACATATATGATGAATGCACAGATGACTTCTCTGCCAGGAAAAAAATGAAACAATAAAAATACAGGGCATGCAACAGGATCACAATTATTCAAATTATCACTGCTGCCATATGGAATGGAGTGCCAGTGAAGGACAAGGATTTGTTATATGACTATTGCTCTTAATTGTTTAATGACAATGGTAATAGCAAAGGTCGCTGAGTTGCTACCTGCTCTGATTTAGCACTTACCAAATAAAAAGGTTGAGACCTTAAACTCCCAAATTGAGATACAGGTAGAGAACCCAAAAGTTTCTATAGTGGACATTTAACAGGGTGACGTGATGCAAAGAAAAAGGAAATACATAGACCCTCTGGGGTTCACGAATCCCTTTAAGAACGCCAAATGCCACATGATCTACTAGTCAAAATGGGGCTTATGGAATTCCAGTAACAAATGAAGTCTTGGCCCAGGTCTTTCTCATCGTGTAAGTCCAGTGGGTACATAGACCCATCCAGCCATTATTTTCCTACTTGTTGGATGCACAGTTAGAATAGACATACTCATCAACTGGCAGAATCCCTATGTCACTTCCTGTCTAATGAAGGCCATTGTGCAGGCTCTTACGATGAGAAAAGCTAACTGGAATCCCTTGAAACTGCCCCCACCTCCACCAAAATAGCGCACTACAACCAACACTCATACCTAAGAGAACTGCAGAGATTAGTGACACTATCAAAGACTTGAAAGACTCAACAATGATACATCCTCATTCAATATCCTGTTTAGCCTGTGAAAGAGCCAGACAGATCTTGGATAATGACAATGGATTATCATAAAATTAGGAGAAATAGTTCTAATTGCAGATGCTATTCAAAAATATGGTATATTTACTGAAAAAGGCCAACACAGCCCATGAAACCTGGTACAGATCTATTAACCTAGCAATTACATTTTTTGAATCCAAAATAAAGACAATCAGAAGTAGCTCCCCTTTGCATATCATGGATAGCAGTATAAATTCATTCTTTTGCTTTGGGGCTATTTCAATTTTCACACGATTTGTTGTAAGACTGTCCTCAGGGATCTTGATTGTTTAATATCCCAAGAAACATAATGCTGGTCCACTACATTAATGACATTATTACTAGACCTGATAAGCAGGAAATGGCAAGAACCCCACAAAATCTTAAAGGCTGTGAAGTTTCCAGAGAAGTCTGGGGCATGCAGAGGTATCCCCTCTGATTAAAGATTTTGTTTCACCTGGCACTGCCTACCAAAAAGAACAAAATGCACAAAACTTGGAAAGCTTCTCTGAATTGTGGAAGCAACATACAGCACATTCAAGTAGAGTTGCTAGTTCTAAGTAGAGCCCAGAGCAGGAGAGGGCTTTGCAGCTGATAAAGGCTGCAACGTAAGCTGCACTGTTTTATGACCAGCAGACCCAACGGTACTTCAATTATCAAGGCAGATAGGTCTGCTGTATACAGCCTCCAGGAAGCCTCAAAAGGAGAGTCACTGCACAAACCCTACAGTGTTCTGCCAACAATTATTTTCAATTTGAGAAGCTGCTCATAATTCCACTGGGCCATGGTAGAGATTGAACATCGAGCTATAGGATACCCAGTGACTACCAGAGCAGCCCACCGTGAAGTAGGCTACCTGATCTACTGAGCCACGAAACTGAATATGTGAAGCAACATTTCATCATTAAATAGGAATGAAATAAATGAATAGGAAAAGAAGGCATAAACTGAATGAGCAAGTGGCTCAAACTCCCATAGTACCTACTCCTGCTGCCTCTTCCATGCCTCACGGGGAGTTCTCTGAGACCAATGAATAGAAGAAGAAAATGACAGACCTGGTTTACTGATGGGTCTGCATGATATGCTAGCACTTGTGGTCAGCTGCAATATCAGTTTCCCACTGAAGGTATCCTTAAGAAAAAAAAAAAAAAAACAGTAACAAAGGGGAAAAAAAACAGTAGCAAAGGGCAATTTTCCAGTATGGTCAGCTGCAATATCAGTTTCCCACTGAAGGTATCCTTAAGAAAAAAAAAAAAAAACAGTAACAAAGGGGAAAAAAAACAGTAGCAAAGGGCAATTTTCCAGTGGGTTTAACTTTGAGCAAAACATCTACTGGTCACTTTACTGAGAATGCAAGATGGCCTAAGAGTCAGATTTACATTGATACATGGGCAATGACTAATGGGTAGAGGTCAAGGAATTAGAAAGAACAAGACTGAAATAGTGGTTAAAAAGGTAGTTTAGGGACGGCCCCGTGGCTCACTCGGGAGAGTGTGGTGCTTGTAGCACCGAGGCTGCAGGTTCAGATCCTATACAGGGATGGCCAGTGCGCTCGCTGGCTGAGCGTGGTGCAGATGACACCATGCCAAGGGTTGCGATCCTCTTACCGGTCAGGGAAAAAAAAAAAAGAAAGTGGTTTAAGGAGGAAGTATGTGGAAGAACTTCTCATAATGGACACACACTATGAAAATACAGGAGAGTGAAAATACTGGAGATGCTAGTTCTCAGGAAAAGAAAGCTTCCACCAAGGAACACAGACGTGATTCTGCTAAATCTGAAGTGGATACTTCCCAGTTGGGATTCTACACCATAGGAGTGACAGGCAGAAAGGGAGGTTAATGTATTGATAGAACAGCTGATAACTATACCATTACTAAGAAGAAAGGAGGTGGCCATTTTACAACAGGAACAGGTAGGCATGAAAATACAGGAGATGCTAGTTCTCAGGAAAAGAAAGCTTCCACCAAGGAACACAGACGTGATTCTGCTAAATCTGAAGAGGATACTTCCCAGTTGGGATTCTACACCATAGGAGTGACAGGCAGAAAGGGAGGTTAATGTATTGATAGAACAGTTGATAACTATACCATTACTAAGAAGAAAGGAGGTGGCCATTTTACAACAGGAACAGGTAGGCTATGTCTAAAGTCCAAGGGACTCACTGGGCTGCCTCTTAGTACAGTATTCCCATGCCCAATAATAAAGTCAACGGGAAACTATGGCAACCCAGTAAACACAGGCCCATTAAGGACTTAGACCTTTTGAGTACGAAGGTAAAGAATCTTGATGAGCCAAGGTAATGGAAGACACTAAGGGGAACATGAAATGGTGATGGAGAGAAGCAGGTATGATCATCAGCATCAGCCTCTTGACTGGCTACAGAGGTGGAGATGGTTACACCTAAGCATATTTTATATTAGTCAATTATTTCTCCCCGTCTACCCCTTGTATGAAGGGTACTTGTGATGGCTACAATGCAATTTTGGTTTCAAATGGTTCCAAGTGAGAATATGACTAAAATATCACTCTGTGACACTAAGAGACTTTGTGTCTCCCCTGGTTAGGTTTCAGAGGTTTTCATCTAAATAACGGGTAAGAAGAGTGACCTTTCTCCATGGCCCGAGCTCTTAATAAGCCCTCAAAATAATACCATTTCCCTCACTTGTCCCTTCACCAGAGAAGTGGTAACAACTTCTGCTGCTGATAATCTTTGCGTGCTTCACTATTTATTTCCTTAACCCTGCTGTGAAGGTTAATTCTAGGTGTCAACTTGGTTAGATGAAGGAATGCTGAGAAATCTGGTGAAGCTATCTTTTTACGTGTGTCCATGAGGGTGTTTCCAGCCGAGATCAGTATGAGAGTCTGATTGTGAGTGGGAACCATCCAATCTGCTGGGGGTTCGGAGAGAACAAAAGACAGAGGAAAGAGGTGAAGCTCTGGATCAGTCTGCTGAGGCTGGGATACACTTATCTCTCCTGTCCGTGGACATCAGAGCTCGAGGCTCTTCAGCTTTCGGGTTCCAGAACTTACACCAAGGACACCATCAGCTTCCCTGGTTTTGAGGACTTGGACTTGGACTGAGTCACACTACCGGCATCCAGTGTATAGACAGCCTATCATGGAACTTTTCTTCACAGTCCCATGAGCTAATCTCCCTAATAAATCCCTCTCATATAACTATAACGTATCCTATTGATTCTGTCTCTCTAGAGAACCCTGACTAATACACCTGCCTACACTTCTGTCGGTGATCTCTTTGCTAAAATCTCTATTTTTACTTCTCTCTTTACTTAAATTATCTGAAATAAATTCCATTTCCTTCTGGGATACTGACTGCTATTAACGTACATGTGGAAACTACAAAAGCAGTATTCCAATGTAGTAAAAGTGAATGAATGAATGAATAAATGAACAAGTGTGATTAATTTCTGATCCTTGTTACATGAAGCCTACAGAGCAGCATTTTTCACGTATGGTCTGCTGAACTCTTATGGCTCCTGTATAAGAGTTACCTGGGGTTCTTGAAAATGCAGATTCCTGGGCTCCACCCCAAACTTCCCAAATGTAACTTTCTGGAAGTGAGGCCTTAGAAACACTTAGTAAGCCCTCCCAGAAAAGCCTTTGCACACTAAAGTTTAAAGAACCATTGTTCTAGAGCAGTGGTGTGGTTCTCCAGACCAGCACTATCAGCATCACCTGGGAACTTGTTAGAAATGTAAATTATTAGGCCCTTCCCTCAGTCCTACTGAATCAGAAACTCAAGCATGGTGTCCAGCAATCTGTATTTCAACAAGCCTTCCAAGGGATTCTGGTGGACACTAAAAGTTTGAGAACCACTATTCTAGAAGTTCGTCTCTTCTCTCTATAGTAAACATGTTGATTTTGTCAGCCACCATCTATTAGAAAATTCTCTGTGATTCAACTAGGACGCATCACCTTACCAACCCCTACCACCTCCCAAAGAGCTGAAGACTTAACCAAGACCTATACCATCCTCTGACATTAACGATGGGCTCGAGAATGAGACTATGAAAAGCTGGCCACTCAGAGTCCTTGGCAAGTCCTTGCTGGTCAGAGTTATTAGGGGAGACTCATTTTTCATCGGGGTTGCTAAGCTGGAGACTGACAGTGGGTAAACGGAAATAAGCACAGCACTGAGTGCTTTATAGACATTATCGCAGACACTGACTCTTTGACCAGATAGGTTAAGCTTTGGGTGACAGTGGGAGAGCCACGTGAAAATGATTTATATGCTGTTACGAGATAAAACCAGGCTTCCTAACTGGAAATAGAAAATTGAACCTGAGATTACTAACATCTCTAACAAACACTGGGTTAAAATGCTCTTTCAGACGATTGTGGACAAACACAGCTTTCATCTTCTCTCCCTCCAGAAACCATATTAGAATGATAGTAATCCCTAGGATCTGACAAAATTAAGAATGCCCCCATTCTCTGAGCAAGACCAAGCCAATTGATAGCAATGAAAATGAAATTTCAGGAAATTGAGACAGAGCCCTCTCAAACATTTGCACTGTCCTTACATTCCTCACTAATTATTATGCCAAGTTCTCAGATATTACTCACCCTGATGCCAACCATGTGCCTCAAGGTGGGATTACTCAACTGTCTGAACATTCACTGGATCCCAGAGGTGAAATAACTCATCAGCTATGGGGGCAGACAACCGAGCTTTCTGCCCACGACTTACAGCCAGGCTTCCGTAATCGGGACCTGGCCACCATTCTGACTCACTTTGCTACTTCGCTCAAGACAGATATTAAGAGCCTGTGGAGACAACCAATCACATATTCTTTCACCTGACTGTGGTTCTGAGGACAAGCTACTCTCCAATATTTTACAGAAACATTATATCAAAAGAGCAGGCATGATTTTCTGTTTCAAGATGGAGAATTAAAGACTCTTATGTCCCCTCCTCTTTTTAAGTTATTTTTAATTGACACATAATCATTGTACATAATTATGGGGTACAATGTGATAGTTGGGTACATGTATACAATGTGTAATGATCAATCACTGTAATTAGGATGTCCATCACCTCAAGCACTTGTCATTTCTTTGTGTTGGGAACACTCAAAATCCTCTCTTCTAGCTATGTGAAATAATACAGTAAGTTGTTGTTAACCGTGATCACCACATAGTGCTATAAACACTAGAACTTATCTTTCCTATCTAAGCACAATTTTGCATCTATTAACCAGCATCTCCCTACCCTCCCACCTCCCACACTTCCTAGCCTCTAGTAAACACAATTCCACTCACCAGTTCTATGAGATCAATTTTTTAGCTTCCACATATGAGTGAGAACGTGTACTATTTACCTTTCTGTGAATGGCGTGATTTCACTTAACGCAATGTCCTCCAGGCTCATTTATGTTGCCATGAATGACAAGATTGCATCCTTTCTTATGTCTGCATAGTATTCCACTGTATATATATGACACATTTTCATTCTCCAATCATCCGTTGATGGACACAGGCTGATTCATATCCTGACTATTGTGAACTATTTTTAGTAATGGCTGAACTAATTTACATTACCACCAACAGTGTATAAGAGTTGCCTTTTCTCCAAAAATCATTACCTTTTTAATACACCAGCAACAAATTGGTGGAAAAAGAAATCAAAAAAGCAATCCCATTTACAATAGCAACAACAACAAAAAATAAAATACCTAGGAATAAATTTAACAAAGGAGGGGAAAGATCTTTACAAGGAAAAGTGTTTACTATAAAAACACTGATGAAAGAAATTAAAATGGACACAAGGACACAAAAAAATGGAAAGACGTACCTAGGAATAAATTTAACAAAGGAGGGGAAAGATCTTTACAAGGAAAACTATAAAAACACTGATGAAAGAAATTAAAATGGACACAAGGACACAAAAAAATGGAAAGACATCCCATGTTCACAAACTGGAAAAATCAATGTTGTTAAAATGACCATACTACCCACAGCAGTCTACAGATTCAATGCAATCCCTATCAAACCACCAATGACATTCTTCACAAAAATAGTAAAAACAATCCTAATATTCATATGGAACCACAAAAGACCCCAAATAGCCAAAGCAATTTTGACCGAGAATAAAAGTGGAGGCATCACACTACTGGCCATCAAAATATACTACAAAGCTACAATAATTAAAACAGCATGGTACTAGCACAAAAACAGACACATAGGCTAATGGAGCAAAATAGAGAACTCAGAAATCCATATATCTACAGCCACCCGATTTTCAACAAAGGTGCCAAGAACATACTTTAGAAAAAGAACAGTCTCTTCAATAAATGGTGCTGGGGAAACTGGATATCCATATGTGGATGAAAGAAACTAGATTCTGCTCTCTCACCATATAACAAAATCAACTCAAAATGGATCAAAGACATAAATGTAAGTCCCAAGACCATAAAGTTACTAGAAAAAAACAAAGTGGAAATGCTCCAGGATACTGGTCTGGGCAAGGACTTCATGAATAGGACCTCAAATCCACAAGCAACAATAGCAAAGATAGACAAACGGGATTATATCAAACTAAAACTTCTAATCAATAGAGTGAAGAGACAACCCACAGAATAGGAGAAAATACTTGCAAATTATGTCCCCTTCTCTTTAAAAAAAAAAAAAACTGTCCCAAAAAACCAAGGAGTAAAAGAAACAAACATGAACTCCTTCAACGAAATCAGAAGACCCATGGTAAGCCTAATCACAATCTGTGAAGACAGAAAGTGAACAGAGAAAAGGTAAACAACACAGAAGAGCATAGCAAGGTCAACTCCAAATGCCTGCATAGGAATATACCAACTCACCCACACAGAATTCTGAAAAGCCTCAGGAAATAAAAGCACCACAGGTACCACAGAAAGTAGAGTGAGGCAGGATCTGAAAACAGGAGAGTTGTTTAAAAGTCTATGGAAGTAACAGGACCACCATTCCACAGGAAACAGAAAGCACAGTCTCTGGAGAAGGTGAAGTAAACAAGAGACACCAGATTAGGGGGACACCAGGCACAGAAGAGCATGGGAATGGGACAGGCACCTGAAAATACATGGATGAAGAAAGTCTTCGTCCCAGATAGTCAACACAACCCTCTTCCCCACCCAGCTCCAGAATACATGCAACTATGTTCATGCTTCTCAGACAGGAATGGAAGAAACTCCTAGAGAAAGAAAAGTGCCTCGAGAGAAAACACATACAGCTACTGATATTTGAATCTCCAATAAAACAGCCAGGTATCCCCCTAACTGTCCTAAAGTGAAGTCCACCAGTTGACAAGCCCTCGCCCAGGGACTCACAGCTTACAATCAGCCTTTATTGTACAACTGTCAAATATAAATTGATAGCCAATAAGCACGTGAAAAGATGTTCAACATCATTAGCCATCAGAGAAATGCAAAAAGATACCACCACACATCCACTAGGATTGTTATAATAACACAATAACAAGTGTTGGCAAGGGTGTGAAGAACCTCATTCTTGTGTGGAACCCTCGTGCATTGCTGATGGGAGCGTAAAATGGTGCAGCAACTTTGGAAAACAGTGTGGAGTTCCTCAAAAGTTACTGTTTGACCCAGCTACTCCACTCCTAGGTTTACATCCAAGAGAAATGAAAACTTATATACAAACAAAAATTGTATATGAATACTTCTGACAGCATTATTCACAATAGCCAAAAAGTGAAACAACCTAAATGTCCACCAACGGATGGAGAAATAAAATGTGGTATATCCATACAATGGAATACTATTCTACAATGAAAAGGAATGAAGTTCTAAAGTATGCATAACGCGGATAAAACTCGCTTATGCTAAGTGAAAAAAGCCCATCACAAAATACCTCAAATTGCATGATTTAATTTATGTGAAAATTCCAGAATATGTAAATATTTAGAGACAGAAAGTGGACTAGGACTGGAGAGCTTAGGGGGAAATGGGGAGAGATGATTAATAAGTTCAGAGTTTACTGTGAGGTGGTGAACATGCTCTAAAATTGATGTAGTGATGGCTGCACAACTCTGTGAGTATACTAAACACCAGTAAATTGTGTACTTAAAATAGGTGAATTGTATGGTGTGTGACTTCTATCTCAATAAAGTTGGTTTTGAAAGAAAAGAAGAAACAAAAAAAAGAAATAAAGACAGCAAGAAAGACTGCCAGCGAGAAAGACAGCAGGAAAGATAGCAATAGAGAGCCAGCCAAGACAGCCACGTGGCCAAGTCTCCACTTTCCTTCCCACTTGCCACCTGTCATACATTTACTGCCCCACCCCGCCCCCCCCAAAAAAGAGGAGGAGGCTCTTCTTGTTAAGAAGATATTGATCTCTCTGGGAAGAACTATAGTGATTAATATCGGTGCTCCTGTGAATATATAGCCCTCCTTTACTCTGACTTGGAAGTCCCTAACTTGAGCCAGTTCCCCATCCACTTACTTTAAAGCTAGGCCACCTGGTCAAAAGTACAACCCACTTTCACAGTACTCAATCCTCCTGTTGATTCATCCTCAAATAAAACTGATGACCAGAAATTTGAGGAAAGCCTGCAAAAGAAAAGCGGGAGGAAGGAAGGAAGGGGCAAGAAAAACAAAAGAACAACCACAAAAAAATGAGATAATTAAAAAGTAAGTAAATAAGGGACAAAAAATCCCTTGCCTCCAGGATGACATGAAGGTCCCCGGGAACTAGAAGGAACTGACAGATTCAACAGTATGACTGAAAGCCTGGAAAACCTTGAGGAATTATAAGGCAATGCAAAGAAATACATGATTTTTAAAATCATTCCACTAGAATAATTTTCCTTTGAGTAGCACAGGACATTGAACTCGTCAAAGGACACCAAACTCATGTAATCCTGGTACCCTACGTTGAACAATATCTTCATAATTCAAACAAAGTATGTGTTAACTTTTATAATCATGAGAAGTCATGGAAGATTTGGTTATAATTACAGACCAGTATGTAAATGTTATTAACCTTGACAATGCAAGAATAAAAGTGGAGGTGAAAGAAGCTGAAAGATCAAGGTGAAAAGTAACAGTGGTAAAGACAGCTACTGTCCTCATTTTATAAAATGTGGAATCAAGGGGTTGAAAGTTGATGGAATTTTAAGAATCTTCTTTGAAGATGCAGAGGTAACCAACCAGCAGCAAAAACGAGAATAGTGATATGATTCAAGAAGGATATGAGAAAGGAAGTATCAATAACCAAAGCCTTTATCACTGTATTACAGCAAAAGACAAATCTAAATAGGATAAATCCAAAACTGTGGTGTAATCATATTATTTAGAGCTAAGGAGTTAACTATCAGGAAAAAAACAGAGGCGGCAGTGACTCATATTGGAGAGCAGAGGGGAGAGAGGGGAGACTGATGCCTTCATAAGCTTGTGTGTACTATTTCTCTTTTTCTTTTTATCAAGTTAACTGCACATGGTTAAAAGTTATCTTGAATGTTTCTGTGATCTTGCAAGGTTTACAGCAAATGGTCTATTTTTAAAAATATACTGTGCCTTGCTAGTATGCTTCTAACATCTCTCTCCTTCTATGATCCCACCTCCTAGAAACTTCATCCTTAATTTTCTAACAGCCCTACAATGGACTGAACCATATTAAAGGGTGTCTTTAAATTCTCCCACCTTCACTTAAAATCATACATAACGGAGAGGGGGCTTAGGGAGAAAATGGGTACTTGACACAAAGAATAATTATGATTTGTAATGATGAACATGCTAACAGTACTGATTTGATCATCACATATTGTATACAAATACTGATAGTCACCTCTGTACCCCATAAATACGTATAATCAGTTATGTTTCAATTAAATTTTTTTTAATTTAAATAAATAAAATAAAAGCATACGTGTGTGTGTGTGTGTAATCATTCTTAAATGAGAGAAGGAAGAGAGGAGAGTGACTAGGTATAATATAAAAAAAAAGTAGACGGCTGAAAAGTCAAAAGGTAGAGGGGTAACTTCTATACTTCTAGCTTGCTTCAATAACCGTACGATAAATATAAAGAGCTCAACTATTCTATAATAAGCACTATATAAAGCCTAAAACTCTACCATGATATATTAGCCATTAAAAGCCAGAAAAACACAGCTATTGCCAGTTAATCTTAAAACTGGGGAAAGTTTACAGGAAATATGTTTCAGGCATATTAGAGGTCCCTGATTTTAGTCTCCTTGTTAACTGAGTAACCCATTAGGCCCAATGCCTACTAACTTATATCATTTGTCAGGCTTTCGTTTATTACAATACAATTAATGCACATTGATTTCCCAACCGATAATGTATTTTACTATTGACATCAAAACAATATGGTTTTCAGGAAGTCGGGCAGGAACAGCAAAGAAAGAACGAGAGATGAATGATGGAGCCAGTTTCCCAAGTTTCAGAAGAATTTGTCACCATCTTTCAAAAAGAAAGGAGCCATTTATTGGGTTCCCAAATTATATTATGTGTTGATCAATTCAAGAACAGCCTAAAACTGCTGAGAAAACCACAGAACAACAGAATTGTGAATAATCTTTCACTGAGAGGCAGAAGTTAAACACCATACACCTTAAGAGAACTGGCAACACTAGACATATTAATAGTGCTAGGCACTGTTCCTAACACATCAGGACCCACATTAAAACCACTGCCGAAGTCTAGAAGTGGTCATAACAAATCTTTCAACCTTGCAGCATAAAAGTCAGTTGATAATTTCTTTGTCTAACACCTAATAAAAATCATTCTTTCAAAATTGTGGAAAAGCTAAGCACAGTCCTCCCTTCTTATAAAGTTTCCTGTTACAAGGTTGCACAGTTTACACATGTTATACTTTATTATTGAGAAAAAAAAAAAAAGTCCTCCTTATAACACCCTCTTTGTTGTAATACTCTGCGTACGCTGCCTCCAGGCTAGATATATAATGAAAGCAAAATCAATTCAGACAGATGGCTGAGGGGAAAAGCTAGTTTCTTTTTAGTAGTCTTTCTAAAGTCTTTTCTCTTTCCTTGTAGCTTTTCATCATTCCACCGTTTTGTTCCTGCTTAACATTTTCCTTTTCTTTTTACATATTTCCTTTGGTAAATGAGAGATGATAGATTGTTAAAACCAGTTTGTACTACCTTGGAAACAAGCCCTTTTAATATACAACTCCTGCCTTCCAAAACCTTGTACAAATTTCATCTTTAAGACAATGAACTATATAGGACTTAATCAACCAGCCACAAAAAGCCATATGAAATCTTAATTTCCCACTGACACATTTTATGTTCACAGTCCCCTAAAATTAGGAATATAACTTTCCAAATTAGATTTAGGAATACTTCTCAGTTATTGTTTCCATATTAAATAGTACTGTCTTATTTTAACAAAGATCTAGAAATGCTGATTTAAAGGTTCTTACAGATTTCAATGTAAGAAAGTTTGGCTTTAAAATTCAGCTCATTTTTAACTTAGAAATACAATTCAAATACTGATATTAATATAGGAGGACCTATGTTGATGCGCCACACTTAACTATTCTGATATTCTAAATTAGCCAGAACTGATGAATTATACACAGTATGAAATACAGAGGGTACAAATTTTGTATCTTGTTTAAGAGGTAAACACAAACAATACCATTCATCTACATAAAAACACGCCTACTAATATCAAAACTCTACTCTCAATATTCTTGGGTGTAGTAAAATTTTATAAAGGTGAAAAAGATTGAGAAATTCTTTCGACAACATAATAAAAAAATCATCCTATATTTGTATGACACTTTTATTTTTGTGTTGTCCTCATAAAGAATTACATAAGGATGTTCATAACAGCTTTATTCATATTAGCCAAAAAGTAGAAACCCCTCAAAAGTCCATCAAAATGGCAATCTCTTCAAATTTTATGTATATAATCCCTTACTCAAATATTACTTTTAAAATACCTCTAACATGTGAGTAGGCAACATGAACATTTGTTTTTCATATTAAGCATTCATGTATCTCTACGTTGGCTTTAGAATTTAAATCTGCAAGCAAGAGCTTCCATGTAGAATGGAAAAGGTCTACTGAATCATCTTAATTCCAGAGAGACGGGGGGAAGCGGAGATTGTGGTTTCTCAGGGTAATGTATTTCGTAGATGAATTTTGAAACTGTTAGAACCCTTTACACCACAGCGCCATTTGAATAAAGTAGTTTATGGTAGCCATTTTCCTTTTCAACTTAGTAAAATATTTAATAGCTTAGTTATCCACTGTTTAAAAGGGGACCATGGTGAAATATAGATGTAAATCAAAAATGGTTGTCAAATTCTATCAAGACTGCCGCACTTAACCACCTTCTTGTCAAAGGCAGTCCTGCCCACAGACATGACAACAATGCCTTTCCAGTCTTGACATTCAGCCACCATGAAAGAAGTACTATTTTTTTCAAACATGACCAAGAAACTTCAAATATTCTTTTTAGCCTTTCTCCCTCTTAGCAATAGCAGGCAACTAAATTTCTATAGCGTACGTATGGAGGGAATCAGAATTCACCTTTAAGGAAAAGTAACAACTTTAAATGATTATGTAAAAACCAAATTTGCAGACTACAGGGAACTCTCCGTATAACCTTCCCCCAGGAACTAAAGGTTTTACACAACATAACATACAGGAAGAGGGTATTTGAGAGTAACATTGTTTTATGGGTCTTGGACCAGAGATTTTATAAATGAAGCCCATATATATGAGAAAAGCCAGCACAGGATGAGAGTCAATCCTATTACCCCTTGATCTTCTGACTTCTCACTGTGGATCCATAAAGGATCTTAAAAACAAATGAGGGAAGTTCTCCAATATTATAACACACCTACACTTTAATGCATAGTTAAGGAACAGGAGCCAATATACTGCAGAGATTCTTCTCAAATGTTATTCTCTGACATTTCAACCATATGTATTAGAAAATAGGGGCTATATGGTTCACTGGTGAGACAAGGGCTATCGAAACATTATCCGTTGATTCTCTACGAGGAAAATAGCATTAATCTTTTATTAGCACTAGGACCACCACACAAAAAAACAAGGCTGTGTGCTGGCTGTTCATTCACCCCAGCTGAGCATATCAGTTCACTCTCTGGATGGCAATCAAAGAATCCAGACAGCTCTGGGAAGCACAGCCTCCCAGCAACCGCATGTGGCCACTAATACGTTTCCTTGGCAGACAAGAAAAAGGCTCCAGTTTAGACAATTAGAAGTTATTTGAAGGCTGAGGATCTGATTATCTAGAGTTACCTCAAAATGAGGCAAAAGGCGACAGACTTATCCTTCAGTTTACTGTTTTCTTTGGCGGGCCTTTTATTCCAAAGAATTCATGAATTTTTATTTATGCAACAATATAATCCCATACAAGCTTGTAGAAGTCATTTTATGATTTAAAAAATATTCTGCCACGTTCATATATTATTGGTAAAATTCTGTTCACCTCCTTTACTGACAATTATAGTCCAAACATATTGAACCTTTTATATACTGTATTTTCTTTCCATCTTGGTCACAAATGTGGGACTACTGTGCTGTCAGAGCTCTATAATCTATACCATGCCCATATTATGTCTACTCTCTGACGTTAAACTTTCCTTGATAAAAATTCTACTTTTCTGAAGTTCTATTTGAGGGGAAAAAAAAAAAAAAGACAAGTAGAATAACTGGAAGAGTTAAAGGAAAATTAGCTTTCACAAGGCACAGAGAGAACAGAGGTAAAAGTGTTAAAGAGGAAGATAAATGCCTTTTCTGCTAACTATTAAAGAATTTAAATTTTGTGTGTGTGTGTGTGTGTGTGTGTGTGTGTGTGTGTGTGTGTGTGTGTGTGTAGCTGGCTGGTACGAACATCTGAACCCTTGACCTTGGTGTTATCAGAACCATGCTCTCCCAAGTGAAGACTTTAAATAATTATTGAAAACTAAAAACATTTGATTTGTGAACATTATCACAAATACAGCAGTTCTGAATATCACACTTTATGCTGAAGAAATATTAATAACAAAAGGAAGAGTAACATATTGAAACACAGCTAGGAGTAGATGGGCAAACTTACTTCTACTGGTAAGCTTGACGTACATAAACACTGCATCCCTGGCAGACTGAGAAATAACGCGAGTAAAGGTGAACCCAGAAGGGCCACATGATCACCCCCACTTTACCACTACGACAGACAGTGACTACCATAACCCATACACTGTAACAGATGTTCAACAGGTCTGTTAAAAAAGAAAACAAAACTTAGAAGTTAGCTAGAATGATGGCACCGAGCTAACGTTTGTTCTGAAAAATACCACCTGACTTGACCATCACATATTGTGCACAGGTATTGATATTCAACTCTGTACCCCACAGATATGTATAATCAATTACGTTTCAATTAAAAAAAAACAAATAAGCAAAATTAATCTATACTAAATAAATATAGATAATAGAAATAAAAGACTGCCTCTTCAGGAGACTACCAGCAACATCCAAACAACTGAACTGTTGAATCCACAAGAATTTTTATTATGAACATCTATTTTTCAAATTAGCATTGAAATTAGTCTCAAAAGACTTTCAAAAATGTAACATCATGGATTAAACAAATAAATAAGTAAATGATAAAGAATAACAAACATACACCAGCAGCCGTGAAAGCTTCACGCCACCATCTTTGAAAAATGGTGGCCATCACGCAGACTTTTCCCAAGAATCTCCAGGGCTAGATTTGGTGCATTTTGAGAAGCTGCTAACTGTAAACTCCACGTGCAAGGAGGAGGAATGGTGAGGTTGTGAATAAACAAAATCCTGAAAATCTCGCTAGAAATCCCAGTTTTTGAGCAAGACAGATCCAGAGGGCATGTAGACAGCCTGGAGAAATGAAAATGTCTATAATAGCAAAATCCCTACTGTCATCACATTCCCATCTTAGCAGACAAGAAAAACACAAATTTTACCATGTTGGTATTTTTCTGCAAAAACGAAGAGTGCAGGAAAGGCCATAGACCATAAAAATAGCAGCCAGGCTCAATATCTCCAGCAATTATGACAAACATGAGAAGCAAAGACGAGCTACAGCAGGAACTGCCACATGAGCCTTCACACACCCACGAGAGGCCAGAAAGCCAAGTGATGGGTGCAGAACTGCAACAGGGGAGGAAACAAACAGGACAGGCTCTGGGAAACCTGATGACGAAGTCTTCACAGAGAAGATCCAAAGTCTGAGAGCATCTCCCCTGCCTTGCAAGATAACAGGTTACAGACCACCCAGGCCGTGTAAACAGTGATTCAAGACATTTAACAAAACTGCAGGAGACAGGGTGAGGCTAGATCCTCCAGGAAGGCTGCCACACCACAGATAACCTCTCCACCTCCCCATCCCTTCCCCACTGCCCCCATAGTTAGGTGACAAGCAGAGACAATGGACAATATCCAGTCCTCAAAGCAGCATGTCAGAAGGAAAACAAACTCATCTGTGACTGGGTGGGACAGAAGGCAAGGAAAATTCACCAGCACCATGAAAAAGCAAACTGGCCCAGACCGAGCTGGACAGGCTAAGCTTGAGTGAGGGAAAGAGACTGGCCTGGCAAATCCACAAATGCACTACAGAAAAAAGACAGGAAGAGGGGGAGACGGGAAGACAACATGCAAAAGACAGATGAAGAAAAAACAAAACAAGAACCAGAAGAAAACTTTCTGAAAACATTTCACACTACTGAGCAATTTATCAAGAATGTGAATTAAACTAAACAAGCACACAATGACAGGATGATATGGGAGGCTGGAGAACTAAAACAACAAAATGAAAACCAAAACCAACCCCTAACAGGTATATTTTATATACGTATATGTATAATGTTGTTTTCCGTAGATGGGGTACATTATAATCTAGTAACAATTTGTTTACAAGTGAAACATGGTTGTGGTGTCATCTACCAAATCTCAAGTGATCAGTCGGTCAACGGCAGCCCAAATCCACATGAAATAGACAGGATGAAGAAGGAACAGATCTAAAATGACTATTAGAGACTACCTGCTGTGGTCTGAATGTCCCCCAAAATTCATATCTTGAGACGGAATCCCCAGTGTGGTGGTATTGAGAGATGGCGCCTATGGGGAAGCAATTTAGTTATGAGGGCTCCATCCTCATAAATGTGCTTATAAAAGGCCTGGAGGGAAGCAGTTTAGGCCCTTGGCTCTGCTGCCCTTCAGCCATGTGAGGACACCTAGATTGTGCCATCTATGAGAAACAGGCCTTCACCCCACACTGAACCTGTCAGTGTGTTGGTCTTGGACTTCCCAGGCTCCAGAAATGTGAGAAATGAATTTCTGTCCTTTACAAATTACCCCGTCACAGGTATTTTGTCAAAGCAGCACAAATGGACTAAGACACTACTTCATGTCAGGAAATCTCAAATTTCATGGAACAGAAGTCATTTATAAGCATTACTCTAACCATGTAGACTAAACAAAGAACCTGCAAGGCAAGGTGGCAAGAATGAGCAGAGGACAACAGCACAGTGCTGTCCTACACATTCCCCGTCAGCGCCTGCAGACACTGCTATCAGAGACCTGAGCTGCGATCTGGACACACCATACATGCAGCTCAAGAGGGCTTTTCCAGAATATAAAATGTGCACAGTTTATGCATTACGGTGTTTTTGCCATTTTGAAGGATAAGCGAGTTTTGATTTCGAGTGCAAGAACTGACAGGTAAAACATATCCATCACTAAATATTTAGGAATATCATATATAACATGATATTTTTCCTGTTTGCAGGTAAACCCAAGTAATGTGGGGTTTTTCTCTGTTTTGTAGTAAATCCATGTTTTCAGTTGATGCAAAGTGAGGGCCAATACTTAATAAATTCTTCAGATGACTTCAAAATACATGCATATGAAGTAAAAGCTTTTCTACGAAATAATATCCACTTGACATATTTACTGCCATATCTTGCTTGAATCCCATATTATACAGCACCAGACTTTACATGATTAACATACTTTTTCACTGGTTGTGCCCTTTTGGGGTTTAGATAACTAAATTCCAGAAATATAAAATTACTCTAAAATTACTCTGCATTAGCTCAGGTTGGAATGTTCTGGGATGCTTTCTACTGTGCACCAATATGTTATCAGTGGTTGTGATGAGGAGGTGGAGCTGATCATCCACTTTCTCTTTTCCACGGTCCCTGTGTTCTAAATTATTCCTTTGTGAACATGATTACTTTTATAACAAAAGTACACACATTTTGGTGTGGGGAATATTGAAAGAGAGGAGAAGATCAAATAAAAATCAGGCCCTATATTATTTCAAGTTTTAATCTATTCTATAAAGAATCTGAGACATACTAACTCCAAAATTTAAAATGTCTATGCATAGCAGGACTAAAAACATGACAAATAGCATTGCAAAGCATTCAACTGAATTGAATTACAACAAATCTCTAAATACAAATAAACATTTGAAGCAATTACCACCCCATAATGTAGCCAGATAAGGCTGGTACCGCCCAGGGCAGGGCACAGCCTTTAAGTGCTTGGCCCTGCCTTCTCCAATCCACAGACACCTTAGGGCACGCTCTCAGATCGCCACTGCTTGCCTCTCCTGACCGTTCTAAAGCAGCAGCCCAGGGAAAGATCTAAGAGAGAAAGTGAAACCAAAAGCCAGACGGACACTTACAGTTTTTTGGCCACCCTATTTCACTTGCTTTTGTTAATGTTATATAACTGAGTTAAAGGGGGCTCATGTATATATCAGCCCCATGTTGTTTACTCCTTCAAATGAGCAGAACGTGAACTCAAAGCCCAGATACCAAACTCAATTTTTTACACATATTGCTTTAGATACAACCCAAATAAGCATATTTTTAGCCATTTAGAATGTGGCTGCTTTGCATACCCCACAAAACTGCACCCAACATCTGTTAGTCACAGATAAAACAAACTCCAGGACTGTAAAGGACTGCAAGTTGTCGCTTGCTGCCCTTTAGAGATCTCTGATCCAGAGACTCCCCATCTTGCTCCTGAGCAACACCTGGACACGTGAGCCTCACTCTGATTCCCCTCTCTCCACAGGGGTGTGCGGGAGGCCCTGACCTCTGCCCCTTCTGGGTTATGGCCCTATCACTGTCTCTGGAAGGTCTCCTGCTGTGAGGGACTTTCCCGTTGCATGCAATCCTGTCAAAGAATCACCCATATAAAGCTCCTTGTGTTCTGGTGCCATCTCATAGTCATGTCTTTTTCCTTGATCAGATCCAAGACCCTCAAATTCGCCACCATTAATTATTCACTGATAGTCCCCTGGAGATCCACCCCTCCCCATGCTTAGTCTTAGTGGTAAAAGGAGGACTGACCCTACTTCCTGCACCTGTAACTCAGGCCCAAGCTTAACCACATTCCTTGGTGACAATGAATGGTTCAGAGAAGGCCCAACCAGAGCCACTGAGTTGGAAAGAGACTTTTTCTGAGCCTTCTAGGAGGCAGACACACTTTAACATGAACTAGAATCCGACAGGTAAGATTTAGGGCAGCTATAGCCATCTTGCAACCAGGAGAAAAAAGCCTGTGCAAGGAAATGGAAGCAAGAGATGAAAAGAGAAAAGCCGCACAGTGAAGGCCCAAATGACGGAGTAGCCCGTCAATTTCCTATTGTTGCTTAAGCCAACTGTGAGCTGCAACCAAAGGAATCCTGGTTGTACCAAAGGCAAGGTTGGAAAAAGAACAGAAGCACACCCAAATCCACATGGAATTGTGGCCTCTGCAGAAAGTGGGAGGTTTAGGGTTTTGTTTTGTTTTGTTTGTGGCTGGCCAATATGGGTACCCAAACCCTTGACCTTGAGGTTTTGGTTTCTGATAGCAACATTTCTTTTAAGTCGTGGGTTGTGTGTTGCCAAGTAAGCTCAAAATATAAATACCCCCATGTTAAACAAAAGCTTCACAATCAAGAAAAGAAATTTAAAAATTTTTTTTTAAAAAGGGGAAAATGTTGGTAAAGAATAATAATGGAAAAAGAAACAGATGGTGGTGATAATCTCTAATGAAGCAATAAAGAGTCGTTTTTCCATAAACCACAAATTCATTATGAATAGAAGGCAATAATTCAACATGATTATAAGAACAAATTATGTGATGAGAAACAAAATTTTAAGGAACAAAATAGGCACACCACAATCCAAACAACATAATTTTTAAAATAAAGTGTATGCAAGTTAATTTTTTCAACAAAATATTATGGAAGGCATTTTGTTCATCAAATGAAGATTTCATCCTGCATGCTCCTTATAAAACCTCTTCCCCTCCAGCTACGGCTTTAATTTCTCCTACCCTTCATGGCCAGACCTCTTCACAAAGCAGCTTTCCTTCAGGATTTCCATTTCTTCTCTATGGAATCCTCATTACAGCGCAACTTGACCAATGCTCCCACCCCACCCTTCTGTTAAAACTGCCCTCCTTATGATCACCAATGACTTACTTACAAGTGGCCAAATCCAATATTTGCTTGTCGGTGCTCCAGCTGCCTAAGTCTGACACTCCTGACTCTTTCGTTACCTCTTGAAACCTTCTTCCCTCCCCCTCCATGAAGCCATGCTCTCCTATCTCTCCATTTGTATCTCTTAATCTCTGCATTAGTTCTTCTTCCTGTCTACCCTTCAATTTACTGTTCTCAGCAAACACAGCCATAGTGCTCTTGAAGAGTACTACATCCTTCACCATTAAAGATCATCTGGTAGCTAAAGAAGAGAGATTTGCCTTACTGAAGGCTTTAAGCTATAGGTCAGAAAGTCAATTTACGAACCTGAAAATAGCAAGGTTTTTTAAAGCAAAGTGATAATTAAAAAAAAAAAAAAAATGTGCTCCAATGTCTGAAATATAATCTTCTCAAGAGGAACAAGCTATCCCAGAAGGAATTTGAATGATTCAACCTTTGGGCAATGGTTTTTATACAAATGACCATTAAGCTGCTCATTTATAAGAAACTAGGATTACTAATCTCTGTATTAATGTGGATAAAAATGAAGTATTGAAAAAAAAAAAAAGGTAACAGCACACACCCCACCCTAAATTACTCCCCTCACACACAAACACACATACAAACACACACAAATACACATGCACTCATGTACTCAGCACTTAGGAGGAAGCTGCTCCATCCTCAGGGCTGCAGCATAACTTTGCACATATTCATCTCTATTATGACTTAACTCATTATATTACAGTTAATTCTTAACCTTTATTGGCCCCTAAATTGTGAGTTGCTTGAGGACATAAACTGTCTTTTACTCATCTTTTTCCTCCAAGAAACTAGCACAGTGCCTGGACACTCAGAAGACTCTCAGCAAATACACATTGGATGGATGGATGGATGGATGGATGGATGGATGGATGGATGGATGGATGGATGGAAAGAAAAACGACGCAAGGGAGGAATAACACTCCAGACTTGCTTCAGTCCCTGAAAGTTCCCATGCACTCCCAACGAATCAACAATTCCTTCCCAGTGTCCCTGCTGCACGCCTGAAAGATTCCTATATAAGGTTCATCGACCTGTCAGAGCCCTACAGGGCAAATTTTGGGTAACTGAGGATGTAACTAACTATAGAGTCTCTAAGTCGGACTATGAGTAAAGGAAATTCTAGCTCAAATATCTTGACAGTAGCCAGATACATTACATAGACTACGTGAAGTATCCTATTTTATTAAACTAAGTGTATGTAGTTGTTGACCTTAAAACGATAACGTTTTTTTCTGAACTCCACGACTGGCTGTCTGTCAGTTAATATTAATGCTGTCCTTTTCTAAATATTGTTTTGAAATGGCAAGTTTATCTTAACTAGAAAAATACCATGTTAACCCACTGGAAGTTTTAGTAACACAATGAAACAAAAGCAAAGTAAATTTCTGGCAGAATATCATTTTGTTTCTTTTTTCAAAAACAAGTAGAGTTCAAATTACCAAATAAATTCTACCAATTTTACTAACATATTTTGAAATCAATTCAAATCCACCTTTTCAAAACTGATTTAGTCCATTTCCTAACTGTAACTTGTTTGTCCACACTTACGCCATGCACTGAATTTCGCAAGCATTAAGTTTTCAAGAATATAAAAAGCAAAGATAAACTAACATTTTTATAAAAATATAGTTGTATTCCTCCCAAAAAAACAGCCTAGATTTAAATATTTAAAACTACAAACATTTTATAACTTCAAACACATCCCTGTCTACCAAAAACAAAACAAAACACAATACAGCCATTAATGTTGTACTTTTGAGGGAGACCTTTAACTTTTGTTTTATTTTTTATTTTTTCAGACTTTTCTTACAAACCAAAGCACCAACCAAAACAATGAAACTGAAGAAGCATACATATGACCAAAAGTTAACATATTTCCCATAATCTATGAAGAACCGAAGTTATACACTTAACTTTAGCCAAACCAAACTATAATCCTTTCTAACAGGAAAGTTTTCTTTTCTGAATTAGGAAGGAGGTAAATTCACTCACAGCCCAGATACGGGGGGCAATTTAGTGTGGTTAACACCACAAGCTTCTGGATGCAGAAAGCCTAGGTCAGAATCCCTCCTTCATCATTTACTAAGTATATCTTGGGCAAATTTTTCAACCTGTGAAGCACTTAGAACACTGCCTGGGACGAAACAAGCATTTGGCAGATGCAGGGCTGTGGCACACCTCTAGATATCTGCATCACCTGGAACATTATCAAAAATTCAGAATCTCAGGTCCAATCCCAGATCTGAATTGAGTCAGGACCTGTCTTTTTATCATGATCCGCTTATGATACGAACGCAAACTAACATTTGAGAAGCACAGTTAGAAAGTATTTCTACATCATACTCTATGAGATGTTACTTATTATAAATATTTTTTTTAAAAACTACTCCATTACTTTTCTGCAACTTGAAGAAGTTACACCGATCTTTAGTAAAAGGCAAAGCATTATTTTGGGATCAAAATTCTTCCATTAGTGATTTCTTACTTTATTCAAAGGCAATACCTGCTGACGCCGAAAGTTGTAGAGCACTGCCATCTAGTGGCAGTTCGTTCTGTGCACGTACAAAACACACCTCCCACTGCCTTCCCAGATTTTAAAACATGTTTGTTTGAAACAGGGGTGGGGGTGGGGGCGGCAGGAGCGAACAAAAATAAATTAAAAATTAAAAATAAATAAAATAAGATGAAATAGTGCTAGGGTTTTTTCTTTTTTTAGGCGTAATTACTTCTTTGAGGACTACTAACATGATTGCCCAACGTAATAATTCAACAAAAAACCAAATGAAATACAGAGGAAGGTATAAAACAAAAATTTTTGTTTCTTTTTCAAACTCAGATCAAATCTAGGAAAGTTTTCAAATTGAAAGAATGACCAGAAGAGGCGCACATTAAACACACACAAGAGACATCAGACTTAGAAAATGGGCTTTCTCTTGAAATGTGCACATCTTGAGGGTGACTTTTACTTTCTTCTTCCTCTGTTCTGTACTTTTCACTATTTATACAGTACTCAAGGAAGAAAGCTACTTTCAACTTGAGAAAAAAATATTGTACAACTGTCTGACTTAATGACTTAACTTCTCCATCCTATCCTAAGGAAATAATCAAGAAATGTTGACAAAGATTGATGAGCAAAAATGTTCATCTCAGCAAACAAAACTTAATTTTAATAGCATCATAATAACCCACTGAATCAACGCATTGATACTTAGTCATTATCCCCATCACTCATTTAGATCACTTTTAATTTCACTATATTGCACATAAACACATATATGAACATACAGAAGGAAGGAGGGGAGGAGAGGAAGAGGGAGGAAATAATTGATGTGACTTTTCCATATTTTGGGTCACTTCCTAATACACATTCCCATAAGTCACATTACAGCATCTAAGAATATTTTCATAGTTCTTAATAGCCAACCTGGTTTACACAGCATCAGGTTTTATCCTATGGCTGATTTTTTTTTAGCAGCTTTACTGAGATACAATTTACATATTTTAAAGTTCACCTCTTTAAATTATACAACGCCAACAGTTTATAGTGTATTTACAAAGCTGTGCAACCACCACCATAATCTAGTCTTGAAGCATTTTCATCATTCCATAAAACGCCTTATGCCCATTAGCAGTAACTCCCCATTTCTCCCACGAATCCCCAAATACAACTAATTTTTACTAATTGTCTACCCCACAATTTTTCCGCATTTTCTTGTAGATACCTCAATGACATTACATAATTGTTTTAAGCCCATAAATGGAATGATTCCTTCTGCTACTCAGATGTTTCTGTTTCAAACTGTGAAGCGCTTTGCTTCTTAACCACAGGAAAGTAGAACAGTCAGAATGTCCTCTCGTTTCTTTACAATGTACTGTTTAAACGTAAGGCATAATTTCAGAGCTAAGAGAAGGAAGGCACCATATAGGCACAGAGTTATCCACTCTTTTCAAAACTAGCAGCAACCATCACCGTAAGGGAGGAAAACATTTTCCTTCCCCATCACAGGTTCACAGCTGAGGTCCCTGGAACAAAAGACAGAGTAACAAGAAAAACATACAAATTTATTTAGTATAAATTTTATGTGGAATAGGAGCCTTCATAAGAAAATGAAGACCTGAAGAAACAGTTAAGCCTGTGAATTTTTATGCCAGTTTGATGAAGAATTGGATCGTCGTAGAAGAAATATGACAGAACGCAGGCAGCAGGATCTAACGGCACTAAACGGGGGACGTCAGCAAGGTCTGTTCAGACTCTTCGTGGTGACCCTTCATCTTGAGAGACTGGGATACTCCTCTCCTCTGCATACAGGGGGGCACCTCTCACAGGAGGGGCTTACTCGCTGCAGGGAGGTCAGGCAATTCTTCCTACGTTTTACAACCTGCTTCAGGGGAGGAGGTTGGGGGGAAGACGTGAGTTACCTTTCTGCTTCTGCCATTTTCTTCAATAAGCCCAGGTGTCATATTTTAGAGTAACATGTCCTTAACCCCATCACATTACTTTGGTTTTTTTTGTTTCTGTTTTGTTCTGTCTTTGCTTTTTTTAAAAAAATTGAAACAAAATTTTACAGTGTAAAAAAATAATATTAATAAAAAAATAAACATAATTGTACATATCTGTGGGGTACAGAGTTGAATATTAATTCCTGCTATCACATTAATTTGGAAGTTTATTATTAAATCCAGCCAAAACATTACACAAAAACAAGGAATTTCTTTATTTTAATTAACTTAATCTGAAAATAAAATTAAAAGTATAGTGCAATTTATGTAAGATAACATTTGACATGTGATCCAAGAATTGTTGTGATGCTACCAAAAAAAAAAACAACTGACTTTTATTTAGCCAAAGCACTTTTTTCTCATACAATTTTCTGTACTACAGATGTATGAAATTTAGCAATTTGCTTTTTGGGGATTTGGTAGGGGAAAGAGAATTGAAAACAGCTAATTAAACAAGGGAGAACTAGGTTACTCAATCATGTCAGGCATTTTTTTAAAAGAACAGTGAAAATCAGTTCTAAAAGCTGAGGGTGGGAGGGGACACTTCACTGATAAAAATTAGCCTCATGCTGTGGTTTGAATGTGTCCCCAAGCTCATGTTGGAACTTAACTCCCAATATGGTGGTGGAAGGTGGGGCCTTGAAGAGGTGATTGGATCTCAAGAACTGTGCCCTCATGAGTGGACTGGTCCATTCATGGAGTAATGGGCTCACGGTTTAATGGGTTGTCGTAGGCATGGTTCTGATGGCTTTATAAGGGGAGCAAGTGAGAAGGTTAGCTCTCTCTTTCCTGCAATTCTTGCCATGTGATACCCTGCGTCATCAAGGGACTGCATTTAGCGCCAGCACCAAGAAGACTGCCCTCACCAGATGCACCCCGTGAGCCATGGACTTCCCAGCCTCCAAAACTGTAAGAAATAAATTTCACTTCTTTATACATTACCTAGTTTCAGGTATTCTGTTATGAGCGATAGAAAACTGACTAATACAGCCTCTCATCTAAATCTTAGATCTTTCTCTCCTCTCTTCTAACTTTAGACGTCTACCATATCCCTCAATCCAAACATTCCTGTTACTCAAGTTAAGCAAGTTTGCAATCTAGCCGAGTGTTTTGTTTCACATCACTCTAGTTGCACAAAACGTTCATTTGCACATCACCACCAAAAACATCCCTGATGGCTAACTGATATGCCCAAATTCATCTATGCCTTGTCTTTAACTATGTATAAAAAAACTGAGTTCACACAAATGAAGGATATTTTCAAAATAAAGCCATTTTCCCATGTCGTGAAAGAAAAATATAATATAGGTAACCTCTTTAATGCAATAGAAAGCAATAAACTTATAAAAACATCATCCCCAAAAGAGCTAAAATATTATAAAATCCCTAACATATGCTCTGCTGGTGTGCGTGTACATACCTACACACACACACATACACACCAGTCACAAAATCACACAGGTAAGTGCCGGTACCTGTCTTCCTGTCCTCAAACCAGCACCTCTACTACCCTGACATGGTACAGTGAGATAAGCTGTCTCATAAATAAGAACCCTTTCACACCAACAGCAACAGTGCACACAAGCAAGCACCAAGCCCTGGTGATTCCAGAAGCTCTGGGACTGGGTGAGCACACTGCAGGTAGCCCTTTTGCTAATTAGAAAAAGAAGCACCTCAAGGTAGGAGGAACCCAGTCTCCGTGAGCTAGCACAAGAGGCACTCTTTCCTCTAGGTAGATTTATTCCAAGCCAGAGAGCACCATTTGACTAGCAGGATCATGTCTAGATTTCAAACCCCCACTTGTCCCCACTTCCAGCTGCCCTTGTGCAGAAACAACTCGCACGACTCTGTGCAGCAGCCTTGGAGGTAGGGAGGGTGAAGAAAGGCGTTTGCAGCTTCACCCTGCCTGCAGCAGGTGTAGCAGGGACCCCTGTCAATGAGAAAGGCAGCCATTCATTCCAGTGACAGAGCCAGGCCCACAGTTCCACCACAAAAAAAGTTCAATTTCAGTCAATTTATATTTAAAAGATAAAATCTGTAAAAAAAAAAAAAAGGCAGTTTTAGAAATATTTCTGCATATCATATAAAAGTGCTGGTTATGTGAAAACCAAACACATCCAATGTTTAAAGTTTTCTTTTTTTGTTATTTTGCTTGAGTACTTGGATACAAATCTTTCAATAAAATATCTATTTTAATTCTGAGATTCAAACCACGTAATCCTCCATTTTTATACAACCAAATATTCTAAATCTGTCACTTGAAATAGTACGCCCATGACTAAAAGTAAATTACCTTTTACACCACCAAATGATCCGTAAGTCATATTGCAGGCTGTTCTCTGAAGATTATGTTCATACATCAATTTGATCTGATATTGGTTCCCATGTTCCACATTACCCAAAGTTCCTAAGGGGAAAAAACAAAAGGATTACTTTGTATTTGTTTACATTAAAAAATATTAATTTCTTCTCATCCTCTACACCAATTCTAAGTAATTAAATTTCAGTAAAATTTAAAATGACAAAGCACTAAAAATATTATGTATTATGAACAATTAGCATACTGATGACACAGAAAGCCAGCACAGTTAAAACAATTTAAGTCTCAGCTAGATTATACCATTAGAAGAAATTCTACCCTGGGGGACACTTTATTACCTATTTCCATTAGACAGACTACATCTGAGTAAAGTGTAATTGTTTAAATAACAACAAAACCTTCCAATTTCAATTATGAAATAAATGAGGTTAAGTTCCTTGCATTTATAAATACTAATAGAGCAAAGAAATGACTCAAAGTGTCTAAGGAAAAAATTCCCAACACTCACAAACAATTCATTTTCCTGCCTCAACTTTCAAAATACTCAAGCCCCTAATATTTTATATTCTAATTTAATGGAGAGATCTTCTAAGCTTCCCTCAGCAAGTAAACAGGACAATGTGTTTTATCTGAAGTCTGCCAAGAAGAATCCCCTTCAAAACAAAGAAAAATACTCTCTCTGCATTTAACAGAATGTAAGTACTACAATCACTTTCTAGTTCTTTCCAAATAAAAAAAAAAAAAATTCTTTATCTGTATTTTAACCTCTGGTACTAAGCTTTTGTAAGAGAGTACTTAGAATTATAGCATAGCTCAGTGATGAGGCAAGAACATTATGAGTAAAAGAGGTGTTAGAAAGAAAAAAGGATCCAGAAAGCAATTTTTCCATAAAGAAGCATCTTTGCCATTCATTCATTCATTCAAAATGCAAAAGTTAAAGAAAATTTTTAACTTTCATAAATCAAAGGAAATAGTCTCCAAAAGGGTAGTATTTGATCATTAAAGCAATCTAAATGTATTTACATGTATATGTGTATATATGTGTGTGTATAATGTATACACATATTTTTATATGAACATTTATTTAATTAGGTTTGTTTGTTTTTGTCCAGAAGGATTTCCTAACATACACTGAGGTTATAAAAATATTTTACCTCCATTTTAGAATTGAAGCATGTTAAGTTCAAAAAAATTTTTAAGAAATTTCCCCAAAATCACAGAGCTGATAAAGGACACAACACTCAAAGCAGATTTAGAAGCAGGCACGACATATCCTGGTGCCTGGCTGTCCTCCATTTAACAACTTTCAGGGAACTTGGTCCTCCACCCAGTAAAGGTTATACCTTCTGTGGGTATTGCCAATAACAATTTCCCAAAAGAAAGTAGCATCAATAATATAAAATTTTCAGTGAAGGGTGCCAGAAGATGCCACCTCAAAATAGGCCTTTTTAGCCTGTGGATTATTTTGAGCTAAAGGCTATTGAGAAAGAAAACACCCTGAAAATAGGGTACAAGTTTTCCTTTTATAAAGGAAATTTAGATTTATAAAGGTAATTTCCATGTATACAGAGTCTCCCTCTGCAGTACAGGAAGAAGAGGACTCAACCCTCATCAGTGGAGAAGGCTCTGACTTAAATCTACAAAATAAAACTAACTAAACGACCCTTGTTTACTATGCTTTTCCTGGTCCCCTTCCCATAACTTGCCTTCCCCATCCAGAAACCCCAAACCCACTTTCTTTTGTTTAGCCTAAAATGGTACTAAAGCCCAAGTGCTAATGCACTCATCGCTGGACACTGCCAGTGTCCACGTGCAACGCACACATTAATAAACTTCTGCTTGTTTTTCTCTTGTTGCTTTGTCTTTAGCCAGTTTAGTTTACAGGCTCTGGCTGGAGAACTTAAGATAGGTAGAGGAAAAGATCTGTTTGCTCCCTACACCACTTGCACCTTTCCCAGCCTGGCCTTCCCTCTCCCTCTACAAGGTGAAGGGTTGTGTGAAGTTAAACTATGTTTGTTCTGAAGATGCTCCTGTACCCTGAGTTCCCACATACAGCAAACAAACAAAAAAACAGCAACCTAACTTAGTACATAAACAAGCAAAGCCTAACAGGAGTAATCTCAGCCAATCACAGAAGCCAAACCTTAGAACTTCAGCCAATCACAGGTGGCCAACTGGTCAGACCATGTTCAAATAAGGCAAATGCCCAGCTGTAACCAATCCAGCTGTTTCTGGACCTCACCTCTGCTTTCTGTCCATACAGCTGCCTGCCCACATTGAGGACCAGAGCTCTTTGAAATTTCTTCTGTTTCTGAGAACCTCCCAATATCTAAATCATTCCTTGCTCAATTAAACTCTGTTAAATTTAATGTACCTAAAGTTTTTCTTTTAACAGCAAAGAGGAAAAACTAACAAGGGAGAATTTCTTGGAGGAGAATCACTTCTACTCAGTTCCATTTCCCAGGAAATGGTAACAGGAGATCTCCCCTACTGCAAATTAAGTTTGTCCTACAGGTTTTTTTAGACATAACCTAACTTGATATGTAAATGGACTCTAATCTACTCTTACAACAAGTAGCTGAGTCTCAGCCAATCACTGGCAGACAGCTGTTCAAACCAAGTTCAGATAAGGCAAACGCCCAGCTGTAACTGATCCAGCTGTTTCTGGACCTCACTTCCGCCTTCTGTAGGTCACTTTCCTTTTTCTGTCCATAAATGTTATGGGAACACGGTGTAGCCCTGTAGCCCAATAGTCACTTTGAACCTGTTCTAGTTCTGGGGGCCACCCAATTCTTTGCTCAATTAAACTCTGTTAAATTTAATTTGTCTAAAGTTTTTTGGTTTTTGTTTGGTTTTCTGTTGTTTTAATAATGCCAATGGGACTAAAAAAAAAAAAAAAGCAAAGAGAAAGACTCAAATTTGCTAGCTGACCCTTTTAGGAGACGAAGGTTTTTTGGAATCTAAATGGTAGTAAAATCGGTGAGGTGTGAGGAAACTGTGGGGTAATCACAACCAAACCAGCCATATGGGCCAAAAAAAACGAAAGAAAGAAAGAAAACCCTAGCTAAATAACTTACCACATTAACTTAAAGAGAGTTCGGCCTACATATCATAAGAGGCTGAAGAAATCAAAGACAGAATAGAAATGAGGCGGGGCATAAGGGAACGTAGTTTGGAGAACTCTCGTCCCCAGAGAATACAAAGCTTTTTAAATGAATACAAAAAATAAAAGAGCAATAAAACCACCATTCCCATGGCAAATAACTTTCATTTCAACACTTATTTGAAGGAAGATACCAATGTCCCATAAACAAATTGTCACCAAACATGCCAGCTTCTTTCAGTGGGCTTTTTTGATAAGCACGCATCTTATCCCTAGTCTATGCCCTAAGGCCCAATGGAACTCTACAAGGTCTGTCTTGTGGGCCATACATAGTTCTAATCAGGGAAGGCCAAGAGTCTAATCTAATTTCTAGTTCCTAAAATGCCCCTCCCCTCTGCCCTGCTTAGAGCCCCCATGGAGCCTCCAGAAGGGACTAATTTCCCCAAGAAGTACTCAGGATGACTGTAACTGTGGGCATTTACAGACCTCCTCCCTGGCCTGTGTAACTCAGTAAAATATCAGTGGCAGTTAACAAACAGGCTTGTGATCAAAACAGAGCAACAACTAGATCCATGCAATAAAGTAGCCTATATCATACCTTCTGCATTTATTCTGGAATACCAAGTATATGCCCTATCACTACAAGGAACAACATCTTTTACCATGAAACCAATTAGAATGCACTCTATCAGGCCTCCGATATAAAAAGTGGAAAAGAAAACGACAGTTGTAACAGAGAAGGAGAAGAAAACAGCACATGGTGATGAGTAATAAAGAGCCTCAACACTGCCCAGAAATGTGTTCACTCATTCATCCAACAAGTTCTTACTGGAGGTCCACCATATACCATATGCCAGGTTACCAAGCCTGCTTTAGAAATCTAACAGATCTTTACCCCAAAAAGAGATTGCCCAAGAATACCCAGCTCAGTGATAGTAAATATGAATCATTACTCACATTGAAAGCAAAATACAAAGAAAGCCCAAATCAAGAGAATGAGTCTGAGAAATCCAAATCCTAGAAGCTAATATTAAGAGCAAACTCCAAAGGAGAGCATCTTTTGTATAAGGAATTACCCCACAGACACTTGGCTATATCACACCATTAAAAATTTCCCCAATACTGACATCCATAAAAATAAGTCTCAACTTGAACTAAAATTTATCTAACAACAGAAATAAAAAATTTTAAGTTACCTTTTAAACTTAATAAGGGCCAAAATGCTGAGACCAAACCGTAATTAACTACTATACTTGAACCACATCATTAAATGAAATCTGATTAAACCTCAAAGTAAGTGCCTTGAAGTCTGGTTGAGTGAAGACAACCAAAAGCCAAGAAATTGGAACTGTAAAGAGAAAACACTTTAGGTTCACTAAAGAAAATGTATTTCAAACCACTATGACTCAGCATCTAGTGAATTTTGTTGTTACTGTTGAACATTTAAGTCTCAAATGTCCTAAGTACCCAGGATTGACCTCTATTAGTCATAGGCAATCCTGGACACAATTCCTGGGAGGAAGAAGATTATAGGGTACTGTCTGCTAGAAATATAAGTACACACAGAAACAATAGACCAGGAAAATGTAAATTGCGTAAGCATCTGAAAGAATAAACAAACAATGGGAAATGCTAGCCAAGACAAGGAAATCTTCATGAACATTTGTGTTCACTACCACTTCAGTGCTAGGGAAGATCTACTCTTTTATAATATTAAGAAACTCAGTTTGTAATGTAAATTCTACATTAGAAAAAAAATGTTTCTTACCTGAGACAGAGTAGACACAAAGTTTTCTAGAATGCAACACAGCCAAATAAAGCATTTCAGTACCTCTGAAAAATGGGAAAAGTTTTAAAATTTTTTAAGTATTAGTTTCAGATGTAACAAAATAATTTCCAAAAGATTGCATAATTGCAGCCATTGTGAGTAAACAAAAAAAAATCATTAGATAACATTCTAAACTGAAAAATAAATGTAACAATAAACAGCCAATTTGACAATTCCAGAGATTCAAGTATTCTGCCTCAAGGAGCTGCCTTCAGATTGAGCCTCCAAGAAAGAGTCAGATCTCAGGCCCCTTCATGAGTGCTCTCCCGCAATAAAGAGATCCAAGTTCTGGTTCTGGTTCTTTGACTAATTCACCTGTGACTTTGGGCATGTTGCTTAATCTCCCTGAGCCTGTTTCCCCTTCTGGAATATAAGAGGTTTCAATTAAATGAAATAAAATCACGTGAAAGCCCCTTGTAGGATATAAAGCACCATAAATGCTAATCATTAGTAGTAAATGGCATATATAACTTCCAGCTCTAAAATTTTATTAAAGGTATTGAAAATACTTCAGTTTGGACTAAACCTCAAATGGAAATAAACTACCAGTGTCATCACTATACTTCCCAGTCCATAACAAGTGGTTACCAGACACAACAACATAGCACAGTCTAAAAATCCTAAATTCAGTCTTTAAGAGCCACGCCAGTAGATGTTAATGAGCAAAGGGTGTATATGGCTGTGATTAACTGGAGATTGGGGCTGGATAAGGGAGGTGGCTACTACTTTGTTCTGGGCCTGTGGCCAGATATCCACACTTTTCAAGAAAAACCAGAAAGCAGGGATTTTATGTGAAACCTCCTGTTTCTTAAACGTTGGCAGCTTTTCTAAATTTAAAACACTGTGCAGGCCCACATGTGCAAGCAGGAATCCAGTGTACAACCTGTGACACAAACTCTGTTCTAAACGACAAGGACCCTAACTAAAGTCTGAGACCTGGACTGGGGTTCTGACTCTGCATCTTATTAAATGTGTTATCATTTCATCATTCAGTGTGTTAGTATCTCATTACAAAATAAGAATTGTATTAGATAATATCTGCAAAACATTGGTACAAGGGATATATAAATACTCATCACTCATTCTGCTACCAGAAAATGCAAACGTACACAACAATCACATAACTGATATCATCTTCAAATTTTTTTCATACGTACCCTAGACACTCAAAACAATTTTTCAGGAAAAGGGCATGATGTCATGGAAAGATAGCGAAGTATGGAGTGAGAGAGACCTGGCTCTGAATCTGGTCTGTGTGACCTCAGTCTCTGAGCTTTAGTTTTCCTTCTCTCTAACTGGAGATCATATCTGCCTTACAGATACGAATATTGAGACAATATTTATATAGGCCTATATAAATAGTGGATCCTATCCTACAGGATCCACTCATTAATGTTAATCTCCTCCTCTTCCAACAAATAATCATATAGATGAGAGCTACACTTAAGGACTACTGTCAAGAATGACTGTTGATGGCATTTTACCTTTTTTTGGCAGCTGGCAGTACAGGGATCGAACCCTGGACCTTGGTCTTACCAACACCACACTCTAACCAATTGAGCTAACCAGCCAGCTGCACATTTCATTTTTTTTCAAATGTAAAGATAAAAATGATTTTTAGAAGGAAGAATCCTTTTGTCTCCTTACTTTATAAATCTATACATCTAATACGTGCTAGGTACAGATGGACATCAAATCATCATGTGCTTTTAGATGGTGTAGATATTTCCAACCACATCAATCACAAAATCTGATACAGCCTGTCATATATCCATGCTGCAGCTTCCCAACAGAATGAAACCTATCACTGGAAGAAGGTTCACACTCATGAGTGAGTGATTGGTTTTCCAGCAGAAGTCAGGGCCCCGAAAAAATGGCATGGCATGTGGGGTCAATAAATAATGACGGGCAAATGGAGTGAGCCGAAATCCAGAGCTCAGTGCACTGTCCAGAATTAAAATGGCAAAAGAGGGCTCAGAAAGAGGTTCTGCCTACATGATAACTTTTCACAATACTTCTAAATGATTTAGAAATACAGGCTTAATTTTAAGAAAATTCTGATATGAAAATAAGATAAAATCAGCAATATCATCACTAAAGAAAAAGCAGACATATTACACAAAGTTCACACTGAACAGTTTTCTAAAACAAAGTTTTCTAAAATAAATTAGGCTTAAAAGTAAACTATGTTGAAACAAAGCTCTTATATGGCGAAGACTTACTTTGTGGGTTGAGCTGACTTTTTTCAAGAAACTATGGGACCTCTCTACTCCAAATAAGTGATTTGTTTTAAAATTTCAAGGTTATGAGCCAAAAAGTAATGGCCATCTGCTACTTTGTCTAATGATTTGAACACTTACATAACTTGCATGATTTGTTCTTTACGTAAGTAAATACTTCTATTTCTTCATTTGGTTGTTTTCAAAACCTTATTTCTTTTCCTTTAAGCTTCTGATCTGTCAAGCGTCTTAGGTCTGATACTATAAAAAGAACCTAAATTATTCTATCTTAAATGTACAGGTTTCCACATAAAAAGCATTCAGTATTTGAGGGATGTCTAGGTGATATTATGCAGAAAACGTGTGGAATTCATAGACAGTCTTCTTTGAAGAATCTACAAAAGAGACACAGTAAGGGACTGACACACTCTATGTAAAATGAAATACCAGAATTAGTGGACTTTACTTACGAAAGAAACTTTCCTACTTCCACTTGAAGTATTGGATCTCGTAGATGCACTTCTAGAAGCAAATCTTCAGCTTGAGATCCATCTCCTGTTTTTACAGGATGGGGGTTAAAGATTCTTAGGTATCCCATAAAGCTACCCACAATTATTTTATCTGTAGAGAGATTTTTAAAAAAAAGATGTTTGTTGAAGAAACAAACATTAGCAAATATCTTTGGAAATAAATTTTCTAATATCTAAAAGAGAAATCTAAAATTTAAAAGAATCCAATTCTGCTTCATATACAAAGGCCACTCTGCTCATAGAAGGTATAAGTAAAGGGAACTTATTTTAATAACATACAGTCTTTCAAAAATAGCTTTACATCACCGTTATTCAATGTATTAACATACTGCATTTTTTCGTTAGCCTTGATTTGGTACCAAAATCGTAACTTAAGTTAAAGCAAACCCTTTTTCAAAGGCCTAGTGTAAGGTTGTAAACTGATCTCATCATAGGGTATCAACTCTACAACTGATTGTGGCTGTCAAAAGCACTGTATTAAAAAGGATTCTGAGGGTTCAGATCCTTGTACTGGCCAGCTGCCAAAAGAATAAATAAAAAGGATTCTGAGGTCTCGCTAGATGAACTGCCCTAATTAACAATGTCTTGTCTTGTGTACATGAGGAGGAAAAGGTAGGATAGGTGTTGTGGGCTAAAATATGTCCCCCCAAAAGATACGGTGAAGTACTAACCCCAGGTACCTATGAACGTGACTTTATATAAAACAGGATCTTTGCAGGTGTATTCAAGTTAAAATGAGGTGACAGTCAATTAGGTGCATGTGATAGGAGTTGACCAGTGTCCCTTAAGAAAAGGCACATGGGGAGGAGAATGACATATGAAGACACAGAGACATAAGGGAAAAGATAGCCATGTGACAATGGATGCAGAGATTGCAGTGATGCATCTACAAACCTAAGAGTGCCTGGGGCTACCAGAAGCTGGAAGAAACAAGGAAGGATCCTAGAGGCTTCAAAGGGAGCATGGCCCTGCCAACACTGCGATCTCAGACTTCTAGCCTCCAGAACTGTGAGAGAATCAATTTCTGTTGTTTTAAGCCACCCGATTTGTGGTAGTTATACTAGCCTTAGGAAACTTATTTCCATCTACTTAAATGTACAAGTTCTACATATTTATTGAGAGCTTACTATGTGCCAGGCAAAGGTCTAGGTAGTTTACATGTACTAACTCATAAATCCTCATAATAACCCTATGAGAGAGGTACTATCTTGGGAACTTCAATCCGGAATGGAGACACATGGGTCATCAGGAATCTGGTGCTAGATGATCTGACTGCAGCTCCCTTAAAGTCTGCAAGGTCTCTGGAGCCATGCTCACTCCAGGCCCCACTAAGGCTCAGCCAGTTCAACCTCTGCCTGCATTTGGGGGAGATATCTCACTCTCATTCCATCTTTTTTACTTAAATTTATCATAGTTTCCTGTCACTCACGGCAAAAAAAAAAAAGATAATCGATGTAGAAATGAGAACCAGAGGGCCGGCCCGTGGCTCACTTGGGAGAGTGCGGTGCTGATAACACCAAGGCCACGGGTTCGGATCCCATATAAGGATGGCTGGTTAGCTCACTTGGGAGAGTGTGGTGCTGACAACACCAAGTCAAGGGTTAAAGATCCCCTTACCGGTCATCTTTAAAATAAAAAAAGAAAGAAAGAAATGAGCACCAGAGAATAAACTGCTGGAACCAAAACCTGCAGGGATATTTGGAATTGGCTCTTGAGCTGAGTTGGGACACAAAGTTCTAGGTACAGTTAAGCAGCTTTACACACAGCGAATGAACAGTTAATCAAGTTAGCACCTCTGGTCATCTGGGACCCTGTGCCCACTGCAGATGAAACTCTAGTGGACTGGACAGCTGCTGCCACAGGCCAAATAAACAGGAAGGAAGAATGCCAAACCATACATAAGATGGCTTTTTCTAAGGGCACTGGATAATTTAAAATAAGAGAACAACAGGTTTAAACCTCAAAATTCTCATCTCAGGGTAAAAAATAAAACTCAGGGTCTTTGGGACTCTGCAGAAAGAATTCTTACCACTTGTGTAAGTGGGACTTAACCACTGAGAATCCAATTCAGAGACTGATTCTTTGGGTTTTAAATTACATAACAAATAAGTTGACAAATACCTCCAGGTTTATTAAGTAAAAGCAATGATCAGAAAGAGAGATTATACTGTTATGATGGAGTTACTAGAAGAGTCTAGAAGGCTTACAGAACTCTTCAACCTCGAAACATTTCTAAAACACTCCCCACTGAGCTTCCTATGTATTCTGTCAAGCCCTAAGCTCCATTTTTACTTACTAAACAACCAAGATTTGACTTCGAAATAGCCCTCTCTTCAGGGATAGAGGAAGTCCGGATGGCCATTATAGTGACCAGATCTTCAAACTATGGTTAATTAATATGGGATTCCTCAGGGATTAAATAAACAGGCAGGCATTAAATAAAAAGCCATTAATGTCTTTTTTTTTTTAAGTGGTTCATTTCTTTTTTCTTTTTCTAAATAGTATTCAACTATTAATACTACTGAGTAGTGCATTCTACTATATGTTTATCTCATTAGGACCTCTTTTTGAAGTCTATAACCAAAAATATTCCAGGTCAATGAAAAAGAGGACAACTTAAGCCACCGTAATAGATAGTCATGGCTTCTCACCCATTCCCTCACTGAAGTCCAATTAGAGTCAGAGCCCCATGAACAATGACAAAGCTGTGTATGGTCAATGAATTTTGCTCAGATCCTGCCCTACGGGACTGGCAGTCATTTTCCCAGGTGTACTGAGGAAAGAGAAATACCCAAGCTTTTGTGACAATACTGAACGTTGGCTCTCAGTTACTTCTAATTCTGAAAGCCCAGAAAGATACTGTTCTTGCCAGGTATGGAGGCCCAGGGATAAATAAATGTTTAACATAGTTCACCCAGTGGGAGAACAAAGCCAACCCATGGTTTTTCACCCAGCTTCTGAGAGTTTAAAGGAAACATGTTTTCTTAGAAAATGATAGAACACCTGTTTGGTTCTCTAACAGGTACAGTGAGGGATGTTATATTGGGAGAGCTATATGAAAGCTAATGGAACTCTATCTCCCCACCAAGAAGAAAATAAAAATCAATAATACTCCAAGGCCAGATTTTGGATGGTTTCCAAAATTCAACAAAAAACTTAAATATGCAGATGTGGTGATTCCTATTGTATCCCTGATTAATAACCAAGTTTGCTATTAAAGTGTAATGGGTCTTACAGAGTTCGGGTTGATCAGTAAACCTTAAAGAGTAACTACAAATTCTTCCATTTCTCTAGTCTCTTCTTGTCAGCACCATGCTCACCCAGTGAGCAAACCGGCCATCCCTATATGGGATCTGAACCCGTGGCCTTGGTGTTATCAGCACCACACTCTCCCGAGTGAGCCACAGGCCGGGCCCTCTAGTCTCTTCTTGGAGCCAACTAATATAACTCATCGGCTAGTACACAGTTCTTGATCTGAGTAATGCATTTTTCTCCTTTCCAATACACAGGAACCAACGAAACAGTTTGCTTTCACCTGGTAGGGGCTGCAGGAACCAGGAACTTCATCTCAGAAAGGTTTGCTGGAGTTGGAAGAACTGTGAGTGAAACTCAGGGATCCCTGCTGCCTGGACCAGCAGTAAATGAAACTACTGCAGTCTTCCTCAAGCAAGCATCAGTGTTCCAGACCCCTCACAAATGAAGGCCTAAACCATGTCCCTAGTCCCTTCACCTAGCACCCAAGACCAAGATGTCCAACCAGACAGAAGGCCGGTCAAAGCTTAAAAAAAAAAGAAGTTGCCTGGTTGACCAGTTGCAAAACTGAGGAATGTAGCCCCCAACACGTCTTCCTTAAGTTAACACACAATCTTTACTGCTCCTTCATGTTAACGTTTTAAATTTTCCTTCTCTCTTCTTTCCCTCAACTGTTATATAGTTATGGACACTGTACATACCACTTATGTATGTGAGGCAGCAGAATATTGGAACAGGATCATGACAGAATAACAAGAGAAAGGGACATCACCCAGAGATTCTCAATTTGAAGGGCAGGGGCTGCCTGAAACTGCTTCTCAAGAAGCAGGTATACATGGTTTTCTCCCATTGCAGATAGGTTAGAGCACATGTATGTGCAGTTCTACGAGGGACAGTCGCCCTATGTGCAATATAAATATCGAGTAGCTAAACGATAAATGCAGAAGCTATTTTTCAGTTAGTCTCATGTGTCTTCCGCTCCAATTCCAGTAATCAACTCTCCCTCCAGCACACAGGTTGAAATGTAAGCTAAACTGGATTATTCAGGTTCTCTCTCCCCTCCCTCATTCTCACCATCTCTCTCAAGTGTCTGAATCTTAAGTTGAGAGAATTGGGAAAGCAGGTACCACTTCGAACGCATGGTGTCCAATTTCAACTGGACTCTCAAGATTAGCAAGGAACCCTTCTCCTGTATGTCAAGTCGGCTTCCCCTGAAACAACTTCAAGGTCCCTACTATCCTCCTTGAACCCTCTGGTCACCTCTGGTAAGGTTCCATGGACAATACTGTCTCAACTTCCCAACTGGGCCTGCAAACCTCTCTACATCTGTATCTATTCTCACCTTCTCGCCCTCCGTCAACCTCAACAAAAGTTCCCTGCCTCTTCAAGGTTAGCCCTTCCACCTGTACACCGGATCCCCTCTGTGACTGTCTTCTCTGGGTCCCTGCTCTATCAATTATACCTTCTATCCTACTACACATTGAATTTTTCCACTTCCCTTGACCCTACATTGTCCCCAAATCATCATCTTCCCTTTTTCCCTTTACAGCTAAGTTTCTTTAAAGAGCCATAAACACTCAATCTCCTCACCTCCCACTCCTCACTCACTGCAAATCTACATCTTGTTACCATTGTGCCCACTCATCCACTCGCGTCAAGGACACGAATGAACTGCTTGCTGCTAAATGGCACGGAGACGTTTAGTCCTCCTGTCACTAAATCTTGCCTCCCAAGCACCAGCCCAGCTTGTTTTCCTGCCTCTCTGCCTGCCCTTCTTAGAATCTTTCAATGGCTTCTCTTCCCAAACTTTCCCCTTTAATGCTCACAGTCTCCAACTTACAGTCCTATACTTCCTCCCCTCTTATTCCAACTTCTCTCCCTGTTCATTTTCATCCATTCTCAGGGCTTAAAATTCAACCAGCAAACTGCTCACTCCCAAATCTCTATCTCTGTTCTGCACACTAGACATTAACACTAAGGTCAAAGGTTCAGTTCCCCATACTGGCCAGCTGCCAAATAAAAAAAGGAAGAAAAAATGGTTCATTTAGAAACATAAATAAAAACGCAGATACCTAAGCTCACAGATACCACCCCACAATACAATCTCATAGGATCCTGTATGTCTGGGATAGAAAATCTTTATAAGTAATAATTGCCCCAGGAAATAACAACACAGGTGACCAGGCTTTGGGAAGTAATGATCAGTGTTTTTATCTATGTGGGACACACACACGTAATGACTTTTGTAGAACATACTTGGGAAAACAGAGGAAGCTGCTCACAGCTGGCCACAAAGTGGGGAAAGCAATATCTCTGCATATTGGCAACCCTCTGGTGGCACCCCAGTGAGGAGCTCCAATAGAAATGGATGACTGAACAGTATGTTATTCAGACAATCAGTAAGTACAGTTTCCAACCAAGGTGAGCTTTAGATAACTTAGGCAGAAATGGATTTGAAATTGTTCTCTCCGGCAGGTATTTTTGTGGCATGACTCTCTTATGTTGCCAAATAATAGGGGAATCATAAGCTTTAACAAACACTTGGGCTGAGCCAGGGTTAATCCAGGTTAAGGAACCTACCAAAGACACCCTCTGAATTGAAGGCCTTGCTGTCTCCTATACATGGGAGTGAAGGACCCAGATTTTCCTTAGAAACAATTCAGAAAGTGTTCAGTGCAGTTTAGTACCTCCCACTCTTCTTCTTTGATAATATAATTTTCCCCTTACACTGTTTTCCATAGATCCTACTGTTTTTATTATAGGCAAGAGAAATCAGTTAAAGAAAAATGAAAAGGGACAATATTTATATACACTGAATAAAAGAATGGTTATAAGTTTTCTTTTAAGAGGACAATGACTATTTGGATTGCAAAAAAAAAGTTCATGACCATAAATTATTTAAGCCAAATACAAATTTCAAATAGCAATGATATGAAACTAACCTGTTTTAAAGACCATTTAAAAAATATGAAGGTGCAAAGAGGAGTAATAATATAAGAATAAGATAATATGTGGATTTCAGTATTATAATAATGAAAGCAATGATTTAATAATTATTTTCTACTAACAAATAGAGCTAGCATAATTTCATTATGACATGAATGACTTTCAGATCCAAAAAAAATTTTTTCTCATCAATGAATTCAAAATTTTGACAAATTACCCTACAAGACCTAATTTTGCAACAAAAGAAAACAAATGAAGTGATATCATGTAATTTTTTATGAATTCAAGCAAATAATATGACAGAACCAACACAAACCAGAACAAAATAAAGAACAAAAAAACTATATTTATCAGCTTGCTACCTAAATAATACTTATAAGAAAAACTACCTTCAAAATTAGGGCATAATTATGACAGTGCAATTAAGTTCTACAAAGTACATATGAGGGGTCTTCAAAAAGTTCATGGAAAGATTCATATTACCTTTTAATTCTACTTTTCCATGAACTTTCTGAAGTAGCCTCATATTTACAAAGGCAAGTTGTTTTATTTGATCTCTTTAAAGCTTAGTTCCAAGGTGCATGGTCATAGTTGCTTACCTTGGCCATTTCCACTATTGTCAACATCAGCCAAACACAAACAGCCTTGATCAAATTCTTCTTTTTCTCCCAGAACAGTAGACCACCAATCACGGGCTTTAAACAAAGACATTTTCTTTCACTCTAAAAAGAAAGCATTTATTTATAATAAAAATCCACTTCACACCACAAATTAATTCTCTCTTAAAGCATAGCAAATTAAACTTGGACACCTTTGAGAAGAACATTTCTGTATTAAATTTAATTTGGGGTTCTGGCCAGTTAGTTCAGTTCGTTAGAACACCGTGTTATAAACACCAAGGTCAAGGGTTTGGATCCCTGTATGAGACAGCTGCCAAAACAGAACCCTTTAATTTTTTTGCCAAAACTTTTTTAATTTTTTGTATTTTGAACACAAATATGAAACCACAAATCCAAGTAGTAAGAAACATTAATCAGATATTTTGCAATCCTGTTGGGCTGAGAAATTATACATCTTTGTTGGGCTAATTCTCTCTTCTGAGACATTTAGGAGTAAATGGCACAAAAGTAACAAGAAAAAGAAAACATTCTTCGGAGGCAAGATTCAAATCTACCAACACTATTTAGCACATAAGAAATACCTAACTTCTTTTCATAGTTTGGTCTTCGGAGAGACTTCAGTATCTCCCGTTACAATGAATAGCCTAGAAGAACAAATGAGGTCAAATGGGGCAAACGACGGAGCCCAGAATTGGCACATTACGAGTACTCAGAAAGCATCCAGTCCCTCGCGCCATTCGAACTGTAGAAAAGCAAGATGGAAGAGGGAAAATCACACCAAAAAAGAACCAGGAGAACTGGGGTACAGGTTCATTTATACCCCTAACTACCTGTGTGTCCTCAGGCAGCCCACACCACCTCTCTGTACTTTGATTTCTCATCTACAGTGCGCATCTACCAGCCCGACCTACCTCTGAGTTACTAATGTGGTGGATGTGAAAGCACATTACAGCACAGCATCGCATACCCCGGGACTCTAAAACAGTTCATTTATCTAATATAAATGAGGCTTCCCTTCATGCTACGCTGATTTAAATAGTAGTTTGGGTATGCAGTCAAATTCTTATTCGCAAAAGTTTTCTATAAGGTCGCCACAAATACTGAATTAGCAAATACTAAGCCATTGCTCATAGGGAAAACACAGGTTTAGGTTCCTGCAAGCCTCTAGTCACGTTTTTGTCAACCAATCCAAACATGATGTTGTTTTCTGTGTGTTTCAGTTTAAGGATACCTTATTTATTGTTGATTCATGACCACTGAACTCAGGGCCAACAGTGCTATAACTCTGCCTGAAGAGAGCTTATCTAATTACACACACAGCTGCTCCTCAACTTACAATAGTGTTACTTCTCAATAAACCCATCCTAAGTTAAAAATACCATAAGTCGAAAAATGCACTTAATACACCTGGGAAAAGATCAAAATTCAAAATTCAAAGTATGGTTTCTACTGAATACGCATCACTTTCGTAAAGCTGAAAAATCTTCGAACCATCATAAGTCAGGGACCATCTGTATTTTCTCCATACAGTCTATTACAGCCTTCTTGTACTTAGAAACATGAGACAGCCCTTCAGCAGTACATTTTAGGGCCATTTTAAACACTGAAATTACCCCATCAGCACAAAAATGTGGCATAAAGTACTGTAGACCATGAAAGGACACTCGTTTACAGTATGAGAGCTGAAACAAGAAAGCAGAGAGTCACTGTTTTATGACAGCTGAGAACATGTGCATCAGGAGACTCAAATTTTTTGCTGCTTTGCACATGACCATGAGCGACTACAAAAGCATCACAAGCCCTGATTTGGGGGTCACAAATAAATTTTAGCAAGTAGGCAAATTCGCAAATACAGAATCTCAAATAATGAGGATCAACTGTACTTTTTAAAATGTAGATCAATCTGCTTCTTAAAGTAGGCCTCCCACATAAGCTGATCACAGAAACCAAGACCATTTGTGTTCATTCAAAGTTGGCCAAGAAACTGGCTGAGAATAATGTGGTGGTAAAAAGCGCAGACTGGAGGCAACCTGTGTGAGTTTGAATTCCTGTTTCACCACATACTAACCATGCAACTAGGAGCAGGTTACTAAAAGTTACTGAATCTCTCTACACTTCAGCTTCCTCATCTACAAAATAAAGATAGGAGTGGTGTTGTGAGAATTAAATAAGAATGCAGTAGAGGCAACCTCCAAAATTGGAGAAAATATTTTCAAATCATATATCTGACAAGGAGTTAATATCCAGAATATATAAAAAAGTCCTACAATTCAAAAATAAAAAAGCAAACAACCTGATTTAAAAATGGGCAAGGGAAATGAATAGACATTTCTCCAAAGAAAATATACAAATGGCTAGCAAATATACAAAAAGACGCTCAGTACCACTAATCATCAAGGAAATGGAAATCAAAACTACAATGAGGTAATGCCTCACATGCATTAGAATGGTTACTACCAACAAAACAGAACATAACAAGTGTTGACAAGGATGCAGAAAAATTGAAACCCTTGTGCATTGTTGATGGGAATGTAAAATGGTGCAAGCACTATGGAAAACAGTATGGAGGTTCCTCAAAAAATTAAAAAAAGAAACATCATATGATCCAGAAATTCCACTTCTGGATGTACATCCAAAAGAACTGAAATCAGGGTCTGGAAGAGATATTTGTACACCTTTGATAAGTGGCCACAAGAGACATAGCTGGAGTTTGAATTATAAACACACATGACTGTACCAAGTGAAAACAGCTACCATGTGAAAACGGCCTTGAAAACCTTTGCTAGTGAACAAATTTTTTCAGCTTGTTAAAATGTAGGACATAAATCCTCCAATGTGAAAAGCTAACTTTCCAACATTGTCTATAAATAGAAATGTCTACACCAAACACTAATTTCTCATGGATTTCTAACACAAAATTGAAGATCTATTTCTATTGACAAAATAATACAGGCAACACTTAAATCCTTCTTGTTTCTCTCCTGCACTATCAATTTCTCCTTACTTACCTACCACTTTGCTAGTTCCTGAAAGCCCTCTTTTCCCAGACATTTTAGTGCCTTGCTATTCAAGGTATAATCCCTGGACGAGCAGTATCAGCACCACACAAGAGCTTGTTAGAAATGTGGAATCTTGGCCTCCCCAAACAATATCCCCAGGTGATTCACTCACACCTTAAAGCTTGAGAAGCACTGATTTAACTAATACGTAAAGGCATAAGTGGGTATTTTCTATAGTGGAGTTCTACCTTTCCCACCTCCCCTGCTTATGGTAATTTTTTTTTTTTTTCTTTTTGGCAGTTGGCTGGTACAGGAATCCCAGGGATCCGCATCTCTGACCTTGGTGTTATCAGCACCATGCTCTAACCAACTGAGCTTGGCCAGCCCTCCCTTCTTTTTCCTGCCACTAGTTGCCTTTCCAGGGCTTAAAAAGAGAATTATTTTTCAAATCAAAGAACTTAAGCAGCTGGAAGTTATCCATCCTTCACCTAGTCCTCCCATGTTATAGGAGAAGCCCACAGAAGTTATATGATTCCCCTAAATCACTCAGCTAATGGCAGAACCTTGCTTGTACAATCTCTAGACCTTTGTCTCAAGCTGCCAATGCCCTGCAACTAATATCTGAAAAATTGAAAAAGCATGTGTCAGTAGAGGTATTTGTGTTTGGTTTTAATTTTCAAAAAGAGTGTTGAGGGAGGGCTAATTTTAAACCTAGGTCCAACAAATGGCTCTTCCACAACTACCTTAATTATTTCAGACCAACATTAACACTGACTTTCATACCAGGGCAAGACATAAGGTAATGCATAGCAGAATTTCATAAATTCCATTACATCATAATCCTGTATGTTGGTTCCCCCATGTCCCAAGTGGTATCATGTATCATTGTTGGCAATAATTTATTGAACAATAAGGACTTACATTTTTAAAGAGTTAAAGAACAACAGAAAAACTAAAACTTGGGGCTGATGATCAGTAGCCACCGTATGTTTCCCAACTGCCTCTCTCTCCAGTTCCAAAGGCAGAAGCGGAGGAAGATGCACTGCCCACTCCCAAGAAATTAAGAAACCACAAACTCTCACCTATGCAAAGTTGCCATAGCATTAATTTCCTTTGCTAAAAATTGGTGGATTTTAGGGCCGGCCCGGTGGCGCACTGCTACAGTGCGCCGCTTGAGAGTGCGGTGGCGCTCCCGCCGAGGATTCAGATCCCACATACAGACCGGTTCCCGCTCACTGGCTGAGCGAGGTGCGGGCGCAGCACTGAGGGTTGCGATCCGTTGCCAGACACGAAAAAAGACAAAAAGGAAAAAAAAAAAAAATTGGTGGATTTTAAAAAGCAACCTAGGCAGCAGTACAACAGATTTCAAAGGGAAGTTCCTTTCTACTTTGGCTTCAAAGATGGATCTGATAGTGAGTCTGAATGATGTTTGGTTGCTGAAGATCCCTGCTTATGCACAAAAGGCTTAATTCTTTGGCTCAAACCAAGCAAACACACCTACAAAAATTTTCTCTTTGCACACAGCAGTTGTGTTCCTAATAAGCATGTATATAACCAGTTTTTTACTTAATCTTGAATAGCCTTACAAACACTAGAGTACCTTGATATCTAATGGAAATCTAAGTTAAATAATTATCCCATAACTAGTATGTTTTGCAATTTAAACTTTCAGAGGGGTCCACTTTTGGCATAACACGTGAGAAATTCCATGTACCTGCTCCCCAGTGAAACAGGTGAAAATTATTTTTAAAAACAACCATATAAAGTCTCTGAAAATGGCCTTAAGGGCATATAGCAAATGGAGAAACACATTTATTCAAAAAAATCTTCTATAAGAACAGCAATAGCTCTCTTGCTTCCTGTCGCCACGTGACCTGCTTGTACCCTCCAGCTGCCTGCCGCTTTCTGCCATGAGTAGAAGCAGCCTGAGGCCCACACCAGATGCAATTATCCCAGAATTGTTTTCCTGATAATAAATACTCAATTAATCTTGTACACCTGAATCCCTGACTCTGGCTTTACTTCTTTTGTGCCTGACCTTGGATAGTTGCTATCAGAAGTGGCACCTTGAGAAGAACACTAAAGATTTGATAATAAGATGGATCTTCACCTGGCTACCTGACAATAAGCACTCCATCACTGAAGGTTGGGAAACTGAGATTTAGAGAAAATAACCCAACAATACATAATCCACAGAAGTCATATCATATATTTTAAATTTACATGGCAAAATTTATTTAAAAAAAAAAAACCCTTGGCTTCCAGTCAAGATGGTGGAATAGACGGTATCCAGTGTCACCCTCTCCCACAATCAACCAATTTACACCTATCAAAAAGCAATGACAGCCAAGCTGGACTGCTAGAGATCAGGGGAAGAGGAGGAGAGACCTACAGAGTACATGAAGGCAGGAGAAGCCACGATGAGAGAAAGAAAGAACCACTCCAACCATTTAGAGCCCCGGCCACTTCAAGGCTGGCCCTGATGAGCACACAGAGCAGGAGGTGGCAAAAGCTGCAGCTGTGCCCTTCAGATGAAGTTGCTTGGAGGCTGCAGAAGAGAGGAGGGCCTTGGGAACCCCCAGGCCAGCAAAACCACTAACAGAGTTCCTGTGGACCCACATAGGAGCACGGAGCCACAACAACTGGAAAGAAGGAGCCACTCAGAGGCTGGTGAGTCATCACAAGGATCTGGCACATGGCCCATCCCATGGGATGTGTTTGGAGCACAGGAGGTGGGGGAGACAGACTCACTGGGGGAACACTGGGGCACAGTAAGAACACCTGATCTGCCCCCCAATCAGTGCAGGACCACTCAGGGGAGACTTGTCAGGAATATAGAACCACAGCAGGTGCTGTTTGCTCAAAAGACTCAGGCCCAGACCAGAGTTTCTACACAACCCAGGTGTACCAGATCTCATGAGACCCAGAAGCACCTATAAAGTCAACCATTAAAACCTGAGCTGCACAAAAAGCCTTCCCCAGGGAATCAGTAGCAAAAAAAAAAAAAAAGGGGGAATCAGTAGCAAAGCAGCAATTTAAGATTAACCAGAGAACTCAAGTACTGGTCCCCACAGGAAGTTCCCCCATTTTAGAAGTAAGCAAAGGACTACAAATTAGTTCCAGTGCAGAGTTTAAGTGGTGGGAACAGCAAATAATCCAACACAGACTGAAAGAAAAAACAAAATACCCACACACCAGAGGCAAAGTTTGATATTAACTAGTAAAGATCTCACATCATCAAAGAACACCTATAAAACCTAGAAGAACCAGAAGTCCCATGGGTTACCAAGCAGGGAGTGGGAAGGGCTGAGGACCTCAGCCATACCCCCTGACACCCACAACCAGCCCAGCGACGACCACCAAGTCACCGCAGGAAGAGCTCCAGGCTCCTGAACTGGGGCGGTGGGGGGGCCAAGGGCCTCAGCCACTCCCCCAGACAGCCACACCAGCCCAGCAACAACCACTGAGCTGCCACAAGAAGCACCCCAGGTTCCCAAGCTGGGGCAGTGGGGGGTGAGGGCTTCAGCCACATCCCCCTGACATCTGCACCCAGCCCAGCAATGACCAAGCCACCGCTGGATGCCCCCTGGCCTCCCCTGCAGGAATGAGGGGGGTGCCACAGGTCTCAACCCCGCCCCTCCTCCTTCCCACCCTATTTCATTCCTCTTTCCCCTCCCCTCTCCCCCTTCTCCCCCAACTGCTCCACAACATCATAGAATTTAAAAAAAAAACCTAAACAAATAAACTTTAAAAAAAATAAAAATACAGCTTTGCAGATTTAAAAAAAAAAATAGGTAGATAACAAAGCTAGTATTTGAACCCCCCCCAAAAAAAGAACAGCAAAAGTCCGTGGTATTTCAACTAATACTCATACCCTCTCTCTCCTTACTCCCAGCTCAGCAAAATGGGAACTCCACTGCAGACTGGTATAGCCAAGAAGAGAGTGCACCCTCTTCCTCCAGCTCCCAGCCAGAGAAATATCTCCCCCCGAGGGGCAGGATATCAGCAGTTCTCACTCGAGCCCAGGTATCTGTTGCTGACTCAACAAGAAACAGTAAATCTAAACAGACCTCAACAAATGAAGAGACTGAATTAGTAATCAAAAAACTATCCACAAAGAAAAGGCCAGACCCAGATGGATTCACTGGTGAATTCTACCAAACTACCAATTCTTCATAAACTGCTCCAAAAAATAAAAGAAGGGAACACTTTCCAACTCATTCTATGAGGCTAATGTTATCTGAGCCAAAACCAAACACATCACAAGAAAACTATAAACCAATATCTCTTATGAACACAGATGCAAAAATCCTCAACAAAATACTATTGGCAAATTGAATCCAATAAAATATTCATACAAAAAGAATTATATGCCATGACCAAATGGATTTACCCCAAGAATGCAAGGTGGTTCAACAATGAATCAATGTAATATACTGTATCAATAAAAGAAAAATGAAAAACCACCTCATTATCTCAATCGACTCAGAAAAAGAATTTGACAAAATCCAACTCTTCCATTATACAAACACTCAACACACTTGGAATAGAATGAAAGTTACTAGAACTAGACATCTACACAAAATCCACAGTTTACATCATACTTAATGGTGATCAACTAGATGCTTTCCCCTAAGACCAGGCACAGGACAAGGATGTGTACATTCGCCACTTCTATTGAACACTATACTGGAAATTCTAATTAGGATAATTAGAAAAGAAAAAAATAAACAAAAGCTTCTAGATTGGATTGGAAAAGAAAAAATAAAACTGTCTTTACTCACAAATGAAATGATCTTGCATATAGAAAATCCTAAGGAATTCACTAAAAACCTATTAGAGCTAATAACTAAGTTCTGCAAAGTTGGAGGATACAAGATAGACATACAAAAATCAATTGTATTTCTACACACTTGCAATGAATAATCCTAAAATGAAATTAAGAAAACAATTCCATTTACAATAACACTCAAAAGAATAAAATACTTAGAAATAAATTTAACAAAAGAAGTGTAAAACTAGGGCTAGCCAGTTAGCTCACTTTGGTTAGAGTGCTGTGCTCATGACACCAGGGTCTATGGTTCACATCTCCATACCTGCCAGCTGCAAAAAAAAAAGTGTAAAACTTACACTCTATAAAACATTGAAAAAACTATAAAACATTGCTGAAAGAAATTAAAAGAAGTTCTAAATAAAATGGAAAACATCCCATGTTTATGGATCTGAAGACTTATTGTTCTTAAGATGGCAATACTTCCCAAATCACTCTACAGATTCAATGCAATAAACATTAATCCATTCACGAGGGATCCACCCCCATGACTCAAACAGCTCCCAGAACTGCCACATTAGGGATTAGGTTTCCACACAAGTTTTAGGAGAACAACACATCCAAACTCTATCATTTACTACAAACATTCGCATATAATTTTTCATTTCTCTTATGTTTTCATTTCTCTTAGATAATGCCTTGGGGTGAACATATGTTTTCATTTCTCTTAGAAAATGCCTTGGGGCGAACATATGTTTTCACTTCTCTCAGATAATGCCTTGGGGTGGAATTGCTGGATCATACGTTAGTTCTATGTTTAAGTGTTAAAGACCCTGTCAAGCACGCGCTCTCACCCTGTGATCTGCTTGGACCCGCTGGCTGTCTGCAGTTTTCTGCTGTGAGTAGAAGCAGCCTGAGGTCCGCACCAGATGCAGCTGTCCCAGAATTGTAAGCCAAATAAACCTCTTTTCTTTATAAATTACCCAGACACAGGTAATCTGTTATAGCAACACAAAAACAGACTGATACAGTGGCATTATTAATATTAGCCAAAATGTAGAAACAAATGCCCATCAACTGATTAATATATAAACAAAAGGTGGTATATCCATAAAATAGAATGTTATTTGGCCATAAAAAAGAAAAGAATGAAATACTGATATATGCTACGATATGAATGAACCTTAAAAACACTATCCTAATTAAGCCACTTAAAGACCACATATCTGATTTCATTTATATGAAATGTCCAGAACAGGCAAATCCATAGAGAGAGAAAGTAGATTAGAAGTGGCGGAAGTGGGGATGGGTAAAAGAGTTCGAGGGTGAGCGCTAAAGGGTGTGAAGTTTCTTTTGGGGAAGATAAAAGTATTCTAAATTGAACATGGTGATGGCTGCACATATCTGTGAATACACACAAAAAATGAATTTTATATGTTAAATGGATGAATTCTATAGTATGTGAGTTATATTTCAATAAAGCTGTTATTTTTCTAAAGAGAGTAAATACTCATGAACACATGGGGTTTGTTTTACTATTCTTTATACTTTTGTTTACATTTAAAATTTTTCCATAATAAAAAATAATAAAATAAAAATTTTTTCACTTTTTTAAAAGGACACTTATGTATTTTGGCCACATTTATCCTATATAAGAAGAACAATAGGTTAGCAAATTAAATGCAGAATGTTAGCAAAATAAATTCTGCCCTTTCGAGAGAAAGAAAAACTGGCCATAAATTAAGACTTAAATAAAACACTAATCTGTATTCCAAGTTGAGAAAGATGCAGCCCTTGATGCTGAGATATTAAAGCATTAAAGTTCAGTGGGGGAGGTCCAATACTGACAGGTTAGGAACAAGCAAGAACAATAGTAACAGGACATTTTTCAGTTCTGTAACCTGGCTTTTGGCTTACAAAAACAAATAAAAAGTATTCCAAACAAAAAAATAAGATATGTATAAATTGATTTTTTATTTAGTTTTGTTAACTGTCTTAAATAAAAATATGAAAGTAGGGTTCACATTTTATTCATTTAGTGTTGATTTGCAGTTCCTCAGTGATTTTTAGTAAATGGGAAATAAAAAACAAACATCACGTTTTTCAATGACAATCATTTCCCATCACTGTGAAGGAAAATAATAGCCAATATTTACTAATTATTTACTAAATCCCAGGCAGTTCTAAATATTTTGCAAGTATTCTCTTTCAATCTTCATAACAGAACTACAAAGTAAATCACAGGTACCATTATTCGGGTATCCCTGAATACAGAGAGGTTAAGAAGCCTGCCCAAATGATCACAATAATACTGGTCGATGTGGCACCTAAACCCAGGCTGTCTACTCCAGAACCCTAAACAAATGATCTATGCAGCCACCCCATGTAGACTATAACAGCAATAGCTCTGTTCATATGAATTCTGATCACCACAAGCTCAAACTGCAGAAAAGTATTCATACATTTAAATTGTTAAAGGATGACTAGAAAATAATACTTTAAAGGTTTTAACAGGTACTTCCCTATAAATAAGCACAAAAGATGTTTCTAATGCCTTATTAGAATAATAAATGGAAGATAATATCTTTATCGCCCCAAACTCCAGAAATTCTCTTCCACACTTACTTCTTGACACTTCCTTTTTAATATTTATTTATATATGTGTTATCTTCCAAACCAAGTTTCCTGAGATTTAGGTTTCTTTTAAGAGATGGATGTTTTAACACCACATTGACCTAGTGCTGCAATACCGAAGGGTGAACAGCATGGCTGGAGCCATGATAACCCCAGAAAACCCTGCGGGAGGAATGTGTGGCTTTGAAGGCAGAAGTTCGGGAAAGATGATAAATGCATGTAGAGTTATAAGAATATTGGTTTTGAAGGCAATATTACAAGGGCTCAGCGTTGGGATTTTCAGTAAAAGACACTAAAGTCAGAAAAGCACAAGAGCTGGAGTCTGACAAACCTGGCTTCATTTTCTGACCCCATGTTCTATCTGTATGACCTTAGACAAATCTCTCGTCCTCTAGTCTCCCAATTGTTCTTGAGGGGGGGGGAGGGGGAGGTGCCAGGATAAAACAGCACAAACCCAAAGTAAGCATTCAATAAATGTCAGATAAATGTCAGTAGTAACAGTAGTAAAAGTAGTAACAATGGTGGTGGTGGTGGCAGTGACAGTGTGCTCTGAGTAAGATGAAACAACAAATGCCCTCTGGACTGAAAATTTAAATGAGCCGCACAAAAGGCTGATAGTAATCTTCAATGGAAACGTTATTAATCAGCAGGGATGTTTTACAATAACTTCATGTGTTCCAATAATTTCAAAAAATATTTGAAAGTATTTAGAGGGATAAGACTTGATATGTACCTCAATAAAACTTTTAAAATTATTACATATTATTACTGAATTTTTTCCCATCAATGAATATTTCCATCCAGAAGTTGTACCATAAACGTGTGTATAGTTGTAATTTAAGCACAGAAATTGCACATAGTGAAAAATCCCTTAAACCCTCACAAATAACTTGTAAATTATTTTCAAAACAAGGTTTCTTTTTCTTAATTCTTCTAAATTAAAAATTTAGTTTATTCACCAAAAAATAAAATTTCCCAGCAATTATTCTCTTTACATATTGCTACTATGTTAGAAAATATTTCTTTCTGAATGTTGGCTGAAAATCAGCTAAGAGCCATAGTTTTCCCTCTAGCATCTTTCAAGTCATGTGTGTGTGTACGTGTAATATGTGAGATTTTTAAAATAAAAGTGAGATACCCCCAAACACCTGTAATGTTTTCCAGAATATTCAAGTCAATTGCAGGACTTGACTGGGAGGAGGAGGTGCTGATAAAATCAGCTCAGTTCACCTAAACTGCTGTGGTCTGCAAAGTAGAAAAGAGAAGCAATAATCCTATTGCAAGGAAGATTAGGGGGTATTAGTACCTGCACCCTACATCAGTCATAGGCTGAGAACTGCTCTGACCATTTGCTAACAGACCTGTTCAAGTGTCACAGGAGAATGTTCATTCACCACGTGACAGTCACTCCTCAGTGGAATCCTCAAACGTTTTTGTCACCCTTTTCTAGAAGATGTTCCCAGGATCTCGCACACTTTGTGCTCATGATTGGTCAGTGTGTCCTAATGCAAACATCCTTCCTAAAAACACCTATCACCTTAGATCCCCAAAACCATTGCATGGCATCAGAGTCTTACACACAAAACACAGAAAGGGCAATTCATGCACCCGAAGTTTAACTCCTGACACTTTCTTACCTGATGCCAAGGCAGGTGCAACCCTGCCCCACCTCACTGCGAACGCTCTTTGCGCAGATTTCCCGTTAAGAACGCCTGACGAGGTTCCCAGTGACGGAGTGGAGGGTGCAAAGGAGAGCAACCCTTCGCCTCGCTACTCCCTCTGGTACTCCCGCTCTAAGTTGTTTCACGTCCCGGACAGGAGAGAGCCCCTCCAGGCAGCCCCGCCGGCTCCCGGAGTTGGAGCCGTTCTCCCCAGCACGCTCGCCCGCGCCCCTTTCCGTCACCCCGGAGACAAACAGGGGCAGCGCATGTATCCCTCGGAAGAGACCAGGCAGGCGAGGACTGCAGGTGCAGCGGCTCACAGAGGAGGAACTGATGGAGAAGGGGAGAGCGGGGTGCAGCAGAAAGGGACAGACGCGGCGGAGGGGACCGCTCCCCGCCCCCGCCTAACTCCACGCCACCCTCGCCCTGTTGTCACGGCGCTTTACAACGGACGCTACTGCGCAAGTCAGCGCTGCGCCGCGGTGCCTGCTGGGGGTTGTAGTCCACGGAGGCTGAGCCGAGGAAGGCGGCGGCAGTTTCCGAGGGGGCCGCGCTCGGATCGGAATCCTAGTGTGCGGGGCTCGTCTGAACCACCGCCTAGTCCTCAGCAGAGAGAGAATCAGTGCAGTTCCCTCCCCTGCCCTCGCAGCCGTTCCTCC
>NW_007726960.1:265455-294273 GCF_000696425.1 Galeopterus variegatus
CCGCCTTCCCCCCACCCCAGACCCGGCGAAGCCCCCGCTCCCGCCTGCGGACGCGAGCCACGCCCCCCGGCGCTCGTGGGCGGGGCCTCCCTGGGGACGGGGCGGGGCGGGCGTCTTCGAGGCGCGCCCCCGCGAGTGGCCTGTTGTTTCCTGGCGAGAGGCGTGCGCAGCCCCGTCCATGGATCGCGCGGCCGTGGCGAGGGTGGGCGCGGTCGCGAGCGCCAGCGCGTGCGCCCTGGTGGCGGGGCGGGGAGGGGCCGGCCCAGTACAAAGTCACGGGAAGAGGAGGACGGGGCGGAGGGGCGAGGTCACGGAGATTTCCGGGTTTTCGTTCCTTCTTTCCTGTTTGAAACGTTGTTGCTGGGGAGTTCCCTGTACCCGTCTCCTGATGCAGATGTCTCGAATGTTCCTTTTATATAGACTTTGGAGGGGATTTCCTGGTATGTGGGTGTAGCACTTTACAAGATACGGCCAGTTGTTTTTTGTTTTTTGTTTTTTTTACTTTTTTCACCTTTCATACTCATTTTGTTGTTTGCTTGTTTCAATGGATTCACGCTTAGGCTTTAAATTTCCTGTTTTTCAGCACCAATCCACATTCCCAGTGGAAAATATAATCCTAAATTATAACTTTTTTTAAAGATAAAATAATTTCGTAAAATTATCAAAACCATAAATTTTTTACTACCTCGATATCAAACCATCACAACACTGGTTATAAAGAATAGAAATAGAAATTACTTGGATTGCCAATACCAGGAGCTGAAGCAAACTGTGATAGAAAACTATTCCGCCATCAAAATTTGAGTTATTGAAAAATTTTGTTTGTCTGTTTTTGTTTTTGGTGGCTGGTCAGCAAGGGGATCCAAAACCTTGATCTTGGTGTTAGAAACATTTTTTGATTAAAAAAAAAAGTCTTTTTGTAAGCGAAGAAAGTTTTAAAACACCATATGCCATTTGATATTTTTATTAAAAAATATGGAAAAGATATTGCAAGGAATTTTTACAAAAATATTAACAGTGGACTTAGAACTGATTTAATTTTTCCCTTCCTTTCATGTTTTTCAGTTTTTATGCATTGGCCATGTATTACCTTTGTAATTAGAATAAAAATTTTTTAAATAATAGAATGTAATACTGTAAATTATCTGAAATATTTCAGTATCTAAATACTGAAAATTATCTTGAATTACTAATTTATGTTGCAACCATCTAAGAAATGTAACTGCTTATTTTTTTTTTTTTAATTCCTGCAAAAAGTTTCTGAAATCTGTGATAGATTTAGCCTGTTTCAATGACAGTGTAGGATAATGTGATGACCATTATTTGCTGAAAAACCTGAGGTGATTTCTCATTTGTAGCTTGAACAGCTTATTTTCAACAGTTGGTGCCACATTTCCCTTTAAGGAGTGTATTAATTTGTTTTCACTGCTTATAACAAAATACTTGGAACTGGGTGATTTATAAAGAAAATGAAATTTATTGCTTACAGTTTCTGAGGCTGGGAAATCCAAAGTTCATCTGGTGGTGGCAGCAGTGACCCCGGGGGGTCTCACATTGCAAGATGGAGGGAGCAGAGAGAGCAGAGAGAGAGGAAGACAGACTCTCCTCTCCTTTTAAAGCCCTCAGAACCATGTCCCTGACCACCATTTTAAATCCATTCACTACTGCACTGTCCTACAATACAATCACCTGTTCAAGGCTCCACCTTTCAATTACCATAATAGGATTTACCACCCTCTTAACAGTCACAGTGGGGGCTAAATTTCTGATACGTAAAGCTTGGGGAACACAATTCAAGCTTCAATGAGTTTGAGGGGGACATAATTCAATCCACTATAAGGAATAAGGTCGTTTACAAAAATGGTGGTAGTTTTTCTCCGTTCTTGTTTGCAATGTATCTTTGCAGCTCCACCCCTTGAATCTGTATTTGTCCCGATGACTTGCTTTGGCCAATGAAACAGTAGCAAACATGATACAAGCAAAACCTTGAAAAGTGCCCATGCATTGGGGCTTGCCTGCTCTTGCTGTTCTTAGGAGTATGCAACCACTTCTTGGTGAATGATCCTGGGGAAGCATGCTGTATGATAAGAAATGTCAGGTAATCTCCATTGCCCTGCTAGGCATGTGAATGAGGCCATCCTAGAGCAACCAGGGCAGGCAGAGCCACCAGCTGACCACAGACATCTATCCAGCCAGCCCAGAGCAGAACTGCCCACCCAACCTATGTTATTTTTTTTAACTCATATATAGGGACCATGCCTACATCAAGGCCATTTGTTTATTGAGCCAAGCGCTCAATAAATGTAATGTGTTGGCAGGCACTGTGCTAAGCATGTTACATCATTTACTATTCAGAATGCAGATCTCAATAATGTTTTGCCCTAACTCATAGTGTTACAGGAGATGCTCAGTTTCCCTGGGCTCAGGTTTCAGGACACACCTCTGGGTTTCAAGCCACTCCCCAAGGTCCCCTCCACTAGGCCCTCCCCTAGAAGAAAGCTACCGTTGCCAGTTAGACCTATTTTCAGCACCAACAGGGGGAAAATGAGACCACAAGGGGCTGGCTTATGCCAATCCAGTGCCTGGGCATGCTCAGTAGAGAAGGGTTATGTAACCCTGGTGGTTGAATGACCTTCTGCTAGAGGTGCTAGAGAGCACAGAATATTCCTGAATATGACTGGTGCATGCTGTAGGGTGTGACCAATGAACGTGCTTGAAGAAGAGACCAACTGAGCATGTGCAAGACTAATGTTACATAACTGGGAACCACTCCCTTCATTGAATATTCATTAGGTAGCAAAACTATAAAAGCTGAACCCCAGCAGAAGATGGGGGTGCTGCTCACTCTCCTGGATCCTGCTGGCACTCTGCTTGTGGAGTTTGTATTTCTTTCTTTTTATATCAGATTTACTTTCAGCAAGGAGCTGCTCATTCTCTTGGGCCAGCCTGCACTCTGTACTGAATAAGTATGTAGTTCTTACTTGTGTATTAAACTTGGTGTGGGCCCAGCTCAGTCTCTGGAGCTAGGCCACACTCTCTCTGTGAAATCTGTATCTCTTATTCATTATATTAAACCTGTTCTCGTTTTCTACTGTGACTCTGCTCTTGCATTCTTTCCTGTGGCAGAGTCAAGAACCTGATAAAAGTATGGGGGGGGGGGGTTGAGGGTGACTATGAGGCCCCTGGACCCTACCTCTAATATCAATAGGACAAAATTAATTTGGAAAGAAATAATACCTAATGTTACTTATATGTGATGTTCTCTGACACTTTTACTTTCTATTCCCTTGTATTTTATTTCATTTTTAAAATTATTGCTGGCAATTCCCCAAGTTGATTTCACAATCCTCTAGTGACTCTCAATCCACGGTTTGAAAAACATGAACATAGTATTTATGAGTCCCAATAAGTATTTGTGGAATGAATGAATGTCATGTAGGTAGATTTGGCACATCAACAGCTGCGGAATATGTGTGGTATCACGTAGTGTGCTACCATATTGTAACTAGAGAGATCTGCTTAAAATTCAAATCTGATGACTCTCCTCTACTTTATTTTCTTTATTTCTTTCTCACCCTACTTAGCATTGAGATCAGATTTTTCACAGGGTCTGCAAAACCCTGAGCAGTCTCATCCCATCTGCCTCTCCAGCCTCACCTGGTGTCTCTGCCCTTTGCTCCCTAGGCTTCTGCCTCACACTGGCTTTCTCTCGCAGTTTCTCTTGTGCACACATCCTGTTGCCAAGAGTTGTTCCACCTTCTAGATACTTTCCTTTATTCTTTGTTCCATCTGCTTCCGTTCATTCTTTAAGCCTCTGCTGATTTGCCCCTTCCCCTGGTAAGACTTCCTGATCTGCCACTAGAATGGGTACTCCATATGACTTCATAGAACTCATCATTGAAACGTTAATGTGTGGGTAATTATTGGTTCAACATGTTTCTTCCATAAGCTTCATGAAAGCAAAGAACTCTTGTCCCCTGCACTTAGAACAGTGTCATTCACATAGCAGGTTTCATTTACTGTTCAGTGAATAAATGAAAATAAATAAATGAAATTTTATTAGGATAGGCTCTTTTCTCCACTTTTATAACCTCACAGCTTCTGATGGTCCCCAAGTTCTTCACATTGTTGGAACGCCCCATGATGCAAGCCAGAGATAAATCTTAAGTGGCACCCACCAACTAAACTAGACCCAAATTGTTCCACACCTCCTGGGAAGTCTTTGTTGCTGTCCAAGCTTGCGTACCTAATGTCCACTGCTCTTAGGGTGCTTCTTGCTCAGGAGGTTCCATGGGCCCTAATACAATCAGGATCCAGGAAGGCCCACCTCAAAAGTTGGCCAGACTATGTTGAATCTTACCCGTAGCTGGAGCTTAGACACAAACTGGGACCAGGGACTCCACTGTTCATATGCCTGAGCTGTTTAGACTCCCGGTACCCCCAACTCCCTACGTGTGATACTATAGAAGGTTGCTCTAGAGTGTAAGAAGGAAACCACCTTGTGTTTCTGAATAGGGAAATATACTGCCAGTTTTTTTCCTTTACTATCAGGACACCAAAAAAGATTGCTTTTAAAGACTAACTTTGCCATCAAACACTGTTGGTGAGAGTTCTCAATCACAGACAACAGAATCCACTCTAGCTGGTTTAAATGCAAACACTAGCTCACTTATAGGGATTCAGGTAGTTCATCAATCTTCTCGGAGACCCAGAAAACCAGAAACGGACACCTTGCAGCCAAGAACACTGGGGCCAGGAGAAACACCCAGCCAGACTGTGGAACTGTTCTAGGGAAAATCACTGTTGCTGCTGCTGGTGCTGTCACTGCCACCTCCAAATACCTATCATGTGAGAAATGGACACAGGAAACCACCTCAGCTGCCCAGAACAACCAGACACCTCCCTCTCTGTGCTCACCAAGAAAGCCAGCCTTGGTGTGTGGCTGCCACCTGCTACTCCTGTGGGGGTCATTGTGCTTGATGAGACCTAGGTCACATGCAGAACCTGAGCTATAAGGGAGTCAGAAAATTGTCATTTGGGGGGGAGGGGTTTCCTAACCATTACCAGGGAAGAAAATTGTCATTTTTAGCTTTCCAACCTAGCTAGAAAAGTACTGCAGTGGGCTCAGATTAGCTAATTTGCAGGCATTTTTAAAATTTCATGTTTATCCCTCCTGTCTTTGTACATCCTATTACCTGTAACACCCTTCGGAATAATGAGTGACTAGTCTGTATTATTACCTTTATGTAGAAATAAAAGATACTCACTTTGGCTCTTTAAAAAAAAATTTTCATAGTCAACTCTTGTTTTTTTGTTTTTGTTTTTGTTTTTATTGAAGCGTAATTGATTACACATATTTTGGGGGTACAACCTTGACTACTATCACCTGTGTACCACACGTGTTGACCAAATCAATATTATTAGCGTGTTCATTATAAATCGTAATTATTCTTATGTCCCTTACCCAATCTCTCCCCACCCCCCTATTTTGAAATAAGTATATAAGACAAATATCCCTAATCCTACCACCCTGAAACAATTATTGATTTTTTTTTTATATTCTGTCTTCCAGTCTATTCACATATGTTGATATTTTTAGATTTTTTTTTTTTTTGCAGTTGGCTGGAACTGGGATCTATAACCTTGACCGTGGTGTTATCAGCACCACACTCTACCAAGTGAGCTAACTGTCCAACCCAAAATTTTTAGATTTTTTTATTCTCATGTATATACTCCATTATTCTACATTTTTACTTAATATTTTATGTCAGTGATGATATTGATTTATAGTATTTAAAATGGCCACATACCATTCCCTCAAGGTATGTGTATTAGTCTGTTTCCGTTGCTTATAACAAAATACTGGGAACTGGGTACTTCGTAATAAAACAAAATTTATTGCTTACAGTTTCTGAGGCTGGGAAGTCCGAAGTCCAGGGAACACATCTAGTGAGGGTCTTCTTTGGTGGTGGCTTCAGCGACACAGGGTATCACATTGCAAGAAAGTGGAGCAGAGAGAGACTCTCACATTCTCTCATTTTAAAGTCCTCAGAACCACGCCCATGACTACTATTATTAATCCATTCACTGTGGCACGGTCCTACAATGTAATCACCTCTTTAAGTCCCCACCTTTCAATTACCACAATAGAATTTCCCATCCTCAACAGTTACAGTGGGGACCAAGTTTCCAATACCTGGAACTTTAGGAGACACGATTTAAGCTTCGACGAGTTTGGTGGGGGAGGGGGGACATTCAATCCACAGCAGTATGTTCCATAGTTACTTAATCATTCCCCAGTTGTTAGATGTGTGTTGTTTCCAATTTATAAATATTGCTTCAATAAATATCTTTGTGCAAATAGGTTCTTATGATTTATCCTAAGGTGTGAGACTATTAGGTGAGAGATACCAGTATCTTTGTTCTGTAAGGGAGAAAAAGTAATATCTTTTTCTCACCCATTGCAAGGTTCATGGCTGAGACCACTATAACAAAACCCCTATAATGAAATAATAATAAATTACTGGTGAGATTGCTTATTATCCCATATGTTGGTTTACCGATTATCTGTTTTAAGATTTAAAAGAAAGGAAATAGAAATGTAACTGAGGACAGTCCTCTGGTTACCCAAGAACTTTAGGAGGTGCCATTGTCCAGGGTCTGCTCCTTAGCTCTACAGGCCCAAAGCTCAGCACTTCCTTGAGGATCATGCTGCTTCATAATAACCAACACCAAACCTACTGGCATGAAATAATGGGCATTGTATTATCTCTCATAATTTCTGCATATCACAAATTCCTGAGGGACGTGGCTTAGCAGTTCTGGCTTAAGCACTCTCCTGCGATAGCAGTAATGGGGCTCAGGACACACCACCCCAAAATATGATGGTGGTAGACCAGAATATGCCACCCTAAAATATGCTACTTTGGCATACTGATTGATTTGAGCTGCTTTATCTTGAGAAACTGCAGGCACAGAAGCTCTGAAAAATTATCCTTTTATTGGAGAAATTTGTCAACTGAAATTAAGGCTTGAGGCAAAAGATTTTTACAGAAGTTTATTGGGAGCCATATGTGAGGACAGACCCATGTATTAGTCAATTTCTGTTGCTTATAACAAAATACTTGAAACTTGGTAATTTATAAAGAAAGTGAAATGTATTGCTTACAGTTTCAGAGGCTGGGAAGTCCAAAGCCCCAGGAACACTTATGGTGAGGGCCTTCTTTGGTGGCGGCTTTACAGCAATGCAGAAGTCTCACATAGTAGAAAATGATGGAGCAGAGAGAGAGACTGACCTGCTCATTCTATCTCCTTTTAAAGCCCTCCAAACCATGCCCATGACCACCATTTTTAATCCATTCACTGTGGCATGGGCCTACAATCTAGTCACCTCTTCAAGGTCCCACCTTTCAATTACCATAATAGGATTTCCCACCCTCTTGACAGTCACGGTGGAAGCCAAGTTTGTAATACAACTTGGGGACACAATTCAAGCTTCAGGGAGTTATGGGGAGACAGAATTCAATCCACTAAAACACGGGAAACACTAACCAACAGAGTTGGAAAGTGCTCCGAAGTTTGCTACAAGCAAAGGCGTTTTACAGAGGAGTTTCAGAAGGGAGGGGGAAGCTCCAAGTACAGTTGTCCTTTTCTCACAGAATTCGAGAATCACAGCCATTGGCTACTAAATACAACATGGGCGTCAAAGCGTCTATTGCAACCTGAAGCAGAAGCTTCATGCTTCAGCTATTTATAACAGTATCTAAATGACTTGTTCCAAATAAGCAGGTTATACATTAATCAATAAATCAGCAGGTCTAACCATATACATTTTTTATCATAAGGACAAGATGTCAACACCAAATTCATGAAACATATCCCAAGGCGGTAAGTTTTAGAAAACCTACTTCATTTTTCTCCTACTTCCTTCATCATTTCCCCATTTGATCAAAAACTTTCGATAGAAAGCTTTAAAGATCATTATCAAGTTGAAGTAGTGCACGTTTCAGGTTCCACATAGCTTGGAAGGCTCATTCCCAGGAAGTCATGTCCCTCGTTGTGGGAAAAAGAGGAGTGGAGTATTGTAGGTGGGGCTAATTAAAGAGCAACACGGGTTAAACTCATGATTTGAGCAACATATTACTCATTTATGTGATAAATCATTTCTAAAGAATGAGCAATCATTAGTTTAAGCAGTAGATTTCAAGCAAGCTGAAATACAAGTCATTAAGAGTTTTACAAACAAAAACATAACAATAATGCTAACAACAATAATGACAAAAATCTGTAATCCTTATTCCAACCCAGATGGCTACCAGCTAAATAAGTCATTTAGGGGATCTGTTTTTATTATATCTTGTAACCATTTAGCATGCTAAGTAATTCTTTCCAGCCAAGTTTCCACTTGTCCTGAAGTACTGATATAAGTGCCGCAGATGGTGTGGGCTCTGCACAAACACCACCTTGTTCGGCCAGCAGGTAGTCCAGAGCTATTCTATTATCAAGAACCACTTGGGCTAAGGACTTTAAAGATTTCTGTTGCTCAGCAATACTCTTAGCAGTGTACTCAGCTATTTGGCCAATCACCACTGATAGATTTCAAATCATATCCCTATTAACACAGACTCCAGCACTGAGGAATAGAAATCCCAAAATACTTTGACCAGTGATAACTGCCAAAAAGCCAGCAAAGGAAAGGTAAGAATTTTTTTTTTTTTTTTTTTTACTAACGTCAGTTCTCCCAGATCTTTACCTGTAATGCCTGGTTGAGAATAGAAGGTAAAAATTTCTCTTTATCCCTTGCTTTCCAAATTCAGAGTAGCAGGAAAAAACCATTTGTTTAGATTGTGACTCTTACATAAATTTAGTTTGGGGATACTCATTTTTGCTCATCCTTTCCCTCCCAGGGACAGCTCTCTCTTCCCTGTTTCTCTCATTTTATATCCTGAGAACTTGTTTTTATGACCAGTGAGAGTATCGTTTTTGGTCTGTTCCAGCCGGTGGCTACAAGTATGGGTGGGCTGGGAGCCCAGACATTCTCTTTGATGATGCCAGCTCTTGGGAGGAGTTTGTTTCTTTCTTTTAACTGTCTTTGGAAGTGGTTCTGGAGCTTGGGAGGATTGCATCTTTTTGCACCCTCTTTTGAAGACATTTTCATCCTTGGTGAAGTCATAAAAGACTTATTGGTTTGGGTTCTGAGTCACTTGGTAGGAATATTTGGTTTGAAAGAAAAAACTTTTAAAAAATAAAAAAAGGAGTTCTGTACTGCAGAAATATTTGCTGTTTGTTGTGGCTGAAATCTGATAAGATATTTGAAACCATTTTTTTAAACAGCTCTATGGTCAGAAGTCAGCTTAGTTGGAAACATATTCAGGAACTAATTTTTTTAAGGCCTCTCTGTTCTCTCTATTGGGTCCTGGTTCTGCCATGGAAACTTCTCAGTCGACTAAAACCCCCCTTCCCGAACCCCAGCTGTCTATATGCTCTGCTCCTTCTGTTTGCTTCCTTTCTTGTTGGCATAATTTTTACTGTGGATAACGTGGAACATCAGTGGCCTTTCTAGGAAGCTTCACATCTTCCCGACTGGCTCCTCTGAGACCTCTGCGTTTACTTCTGCTCCTCCCTTTCATCTTCGGTATGTTTCCCTTTGAGCTTCTACCTCCTCCATTTGGAGGTCAGTTGGTGGAAAATTAACGAGAGGAAGCATCAGAGGTACGGAGGACTCAGTTTGTGTGGCCAACATTTAGTTAGGCTTCTGAACTGGGCCTCAGTGTGCTCTTCTGTGTTCTTCCTTGTAAAATCCCGTAGGAAATTCCTGTCATTTTATGTCACCTCTGCATCCATTTTGAACACGCCTCTAGGTCTCAGCTGACTGACACACCAGCACCTAAGTGTCCTCCGGATCAGGTCTCTCCTGGAGAGTGGCTATGTTGATAGGAACTGGACACATGTCACAAGGGCATCTGCCAGCATGAACAAGTTTCCTATGAGAGAGACACCTGGTCACGATTTGGTAATGTAGGCATTATCCACACCCCAGGATAAAAAAGTATCCCATGAAAGGCACATGGTAAACATCCAGGGCCAAGTTCCTCAGATTCCTGTCAGGCCAGGGCTAGGGTTTATAGCCACTTTCCAGAGAGAACCCCAAGACCAAATTAGAGGAGAATGCAACAAACCCAGTTTTAGAAGAAATGGGTGTTCTGTCCACTTAGATGGGCTTTGGAGACATTCAGACAGCCATTAGATGTCTCATCAACTACTAACCTAAAACCTAGTCTGCAGCCACCATAGAATTGACCTCTGGTAAGAGCCAAACATGCCTCAAACTCCTTCTGGGAAAAACTTGCTTTTTCCTTTGTATGAGATGTAAATTCCCTACCCTGTCTTCTCTAGAACTTGATGGTTATCTTATGGAAATACAAACTTCAGGGAGATGAGCGTCATCAGGAGAAAAAAAAGAGTTAATCTTCTTCCCTGGTTGATGAAAATCCCAGGGAAGGGATTGGGGATAGGTTAGTTCCTTTGGAATATCTGTCTTTAGGCAGATAAAGGGAGTTCAGAGAAAGCCTCTCCCTGCATTTGCTGTTTGTCAAGTGCTTTCATCTCAAAGTAATCAATATACCAAAGTGGCATATCGTGGGGTGGCATTTTCTGAACTCCTCCAGAGCATACCCACTTGTCCACATGGAGGAGTGTCCAGGTCACACGGAAGAAGAGGTGGGAGGGAAGATATTATTGCAGCCATCATGGAAGTACAGCAACTCTCTGACACAATAACTGAAGTCACAAAAGGCTAATTTATAAATCACGATATCAAGTTATTAATTTATAATAGGAGACATACCTTTCCAAAAACTCTGATATTCAGATCTGACCAAAACAGATTTCTTGTCCTTGTCAGGATCATAATTTTGCTAGAAGACAATGGAATCAGAGCACAGGAGCTCGGCTAGTCTTAAAGCATGTTTCCTTTCAGAGAGGGCTAAGATTGGTCAGTTTTACCTCTTTCTCCAAATAGTGCACATTTGTCTTACGGAGTTTGGGTGTCCACTGGACAACGCTGGAAAAACACTGATCGTATTTCCTTGGTTCTCCTTCTGTACCCGTTACACATTCATAACACTTGAATGTAAACTGTTACATGTTCTTTTCCTCTCAATTATGTCTTCCTGAGACTATGTCCTCTTGACGGGATGTAGACGACTTTCAAGGCATTTCACAGGACATTTGTTGCCCCAGGTAACTTCCATGAGTGGTTGGATCATCCATTCATGCAACAAGTCTTCCTACCTTCATTCTTACGGGGAAACCTGAATTTCAAGTTCTGAAAATCACACTAACTTTGTATGTCTGTTCATAACTTTTGTGTTTGTCTATATGTATTTTCTGGAATAAATTTGAAAGAACTCATATTTTAGGTACTAACCAAATTGAATGTCACATTAGAGGCAAGTATTTCTCCTATGCTGCTATTTCTACTTCCTCTGAGTTTTTTCCCATAATTTCAAAGCCAAAACAATTATATCAGATACAGTTTTTAAATTCAACATAGTTAAGCCCCTGCCACTTTTGCATACCAGCTATGCGGCTTATGATTTCTGCATCCTTGGGCACGTTACTCTGGGCCTCTTCCTTTTGTGGGGCGTGTGTTTTGTTTTGTTTTGTTTTGTTTGATCTGAACCTTTGACCTTAGTGTTATCACACCCTGGGTCTCCTCTTTTTCTATAAAATAAATATGTACAGCACTTATTACATTTTTTAAACATTAAATCAATTCTTATTCAGGGCTTAGCTCAGTCAGTGGCACAGAACAAGTACATGAGCTTATTTAGATTTCCAGCACCCACACTTTGGTGAATACAATACACGTTGATTATGTCTTAACCACGGATCCCATGCTCTGGAAAACTGGAGCCTTGAGATGGAGAGTCTGGCTTTCTTCCCAAACTGGGTGAATCCTCCAACGTCCTGAGCAGCTCCCGGGCGTGTCATCACTGGGGGGATGCCAACGTGGCTTGCACCGGTTCCCATCCTCAGCTCTGTACCGGGGGCCTCCGTCGTTGCTGCTCAGCGGGGCCGACTGAGGAGGGCTCAGGGGAGCCCAGGCAGCCTGGAGAGGAGACTCCGACGCTGGGACGGGAGTGGCCTCCCTGCACCCAGCTAGGCCCTTCGGCTGGGCTACAAATTAAATGGGCATAAAACAGAGTGACAGAGAAAAGCACTGTAAGTTCCCACGCGTGGCAGTGCCACAGACACGAGACTCAAAGACGTGCCAGGGAGTAGGGCCTGGGGCTCCTGGGGACGGGGGACACAAATGGGAGGGCGAGGGGAGGAATGAACGGTGAGGCAAGGCAGCCTTGTTGGGCAGGTGTGTCTCTCAGGTGACAAAAGTCCCCTCCAAGCCGCTCTCTTCCTGATACAGGTCCCTTTACTAATACGAATCTCCTCGAGGAAAGGGGAATCTTATACTGTATCGTAGGCAGTTGAGGGGAGGTGAAGCGTGGCCCTGTGCTGGCTGGCTCCCCATTTCTTTTAGCTGGAAGTAATCAATATCGCGGGGTGGCACATATTGGGGTGGTGTATTCCGATCTCCTGCAGTCACAACTCGGGGTGGTGTGTCCTGAGTCGCCACACGAAAGTCAGATTGCATTAGTAACCTTTTCCTTTCTTGTCTGTGATTCTAAAATTAGCCACAGAAGTCAGACTTTATAAGTTTGGTGTTCACTCAGTTATTCAAAAATTTGTTTCTGTTTCAGACATTTCTAGTTACCTATTGAAGGAAAGGAAAATATTTCAGCCCAAAATATACTGCTTTGACGCATTTCAAGATGGCTAACCCAGAGGGGCTGGGAAAACAGGAATACGCAGTACTTCAAAAGATTCATGGAAAGATTCATATTATTTTTTAATTACATTTTTCCACGAACTTCTTTTAGTACCCTGGTAGCTAGAAAGATGCCCTTTGTGGAAGAAATTTGCATCTGTAAAGTAGCCAGATTTCCACTGAAGCCCTTCCTTTGTCTACCATCTATTTTTTCTGAGGGAAGCTGCTTCAGTTACCTGAGATCTTTTCATCTGCATAACCAGACAGCTTCTGCTTATGTTGGCCACATCCTCCAGAGTTTGGATAAACTTGGTCCCACGTCATTGTCCTTTGGGCTCATTTATTTGCCCTGAAAATCATTTACTCCTACACCCCCTCCCCCATGCCCACCCTCTGCACCCCATTGGTTATAGGACAGTCACTCTCTTAAAATTCCCCCATGCATTGTCCCTCCTTAGCACTTTAAAATAAAATTTGTGGGAGAGGGAGGAGGGAGGGAGGTTTCGGTGATGGGACACAATAACTAACTACATTGTATATTGACAAAATAAAAATAAAAAATAAAATAAAAATAAAATAAAATAAAATTTGTTATGCCTTTTATTTCTATATCTGCATTTTTGTCAGCTGATTTTGTTACTGAATGAGGTTCTTGGGTCCCAAAGTCATAGAAATGAACAATGCACCCAGCAGTAAAGCAAGCAACGCTTTATTAAAAGAGGAGATAGACATGCATAAGAGAGCTACTAAGAAAGCTGGCTCTCCAGGGGGAGCTGTTCAGGGTCCTTTATGGGACAGGGGGGCAAGGGGTGCAGGCCAGCATCGTCATTCTGCACCTCTGGAGGTTGTCCATTCTGTTCTTCCTGGTCACATCATGGGCACCTGCTCCGTAGGTCCAAGATGGTGGTGTTGCTCGTCATCACCACCCCAGGAGGGTCCTCGTAGTGGTCACCTTGAAGCTTTGTGCAAGTGTGGGAACTCCTAAAGGGACCTTAAGGTTAATCTGTAACTTAATTGTTACAATTATGGGAAAAGAAGGAATGGGTAGGTAATGATAAGTTTTAAACAAAGCTAACAGTTACATTTTAATAAGCCTTGGGGAAGGGGTTTTGCAACTCAGTGAATTTCTGTTCCCTCTTATCAGTTTATTTTATCAGGGCATTTACACCCAGCTGGTCTCTTTCACTTACTTTTATGAGAGCCATGGGGTAAGAATGCACCCTGGGGGTTCTCATAACTGAGGAGTAAAAAAAGAATAAAATGTCCCCTGCAGGGAAAATACCCGTTGGTTTGGTTCACAGGCCTAGCCCTATCCTGTCTCAATTTTCAGTAAACCTTCACGGGTGAAGGGAAAATTTTCACTTGGCCCCTACACCATACTAAGTAGGTCATGTAAGGAAAGGTACCCAAAGAGTAAAATACTTCCTCGTTAATCTTCTGGGTGCTTTGATGTGAAATGCATTCCTTTGTTGGGGCCTGGCCTGCTGTTTTAGTGTGGCCCAAGAGCCAGGCTGTGGTTGATGGCAGGATACTGGCCCTGCATTGTAGGCATCCACATTACCCGGCAGTCCTGGCCCTTTCAAGTCACTCAGTGGCACTGTCAATCTCCAATCGAAGTCAGATGTTCAAAGATCTTTCTGTGGCATAAGTGTAGGCAGGGACTGGCCCTGTCCAGCCCTCAGCATATTGAGCTGTAGGATGCCAGACAATGGTTCGTACCATCCATTTATTTGGTAGCTCACAGAGCTTTTTCACAAAGATTATAACCTACAGATGAGAAGATGGAGGCACAGTGATTAAGCCATGTGGTCAAGGATATACTGACCAGTTAACCAGCAAATCTAGAGCCAAACCCAGGTGTCTGGTTCTCAGACTAGTGGGATTTTTCCAGCTTTAGAGATTTAAAACAAGGTATGTTGTTGACATGTTTGCTTAGGCTCATTCAGAATCTTGTTTGATTTTTTCAATTAAGTTGTATTCATACCAGAGTAATACTTATATATAGTTTTAAAAGTCAAATAGTACTCAAAATACTACAAAAAATATCAGTGGGCTGGCCAGCTCCTCAGTAACCTCACATACTCCTCCCCCCACCAGCACACCCAAAGTAATGCTTCCATGTGCATTAGATTTAACTGTATTTCTAAATTATATATTTATACTTTTTTTGATTCAACAATTTTAAACTTATCTATTAACTTCCTGTCATAGTAGGTAGGGATTTAGTTCTTTCCCTACCATTCTTTCCACCCTTCCAATATAGCTCCATGACAACCTTTTTTTAAATCAACATTAGTATTAATACTGTTATAACTGTGCAGTGTTGTTCACTTTTGAGCCACGTTGTGTTCTATGAAAAGAAATTTACATTCTAAACAACTGTTGTCTTTCAAGTAGTTAATAAGACCTCCATTTTTCATTTGCTTAATTTTCTACTACGATTTTTTCCCCAAAGGCTCCAAAAGTATAGGGTCGGAAAGGTGTGATCCCTTTCCTCATCCATCATGAGGATCGTGGCTGACACTCCTATAACAAAAGGCCAGTTAACAAGAAAAAAAGCAAATTTATTTAATCAAACTTCTACATGACATGGGAGCTTTCATGAGGAAGACCCAAAGACTCAGAGAAAATTGTCCATCTTTATGCTTAGATTCAATAAAGAATGAACAAGCCTGTAGAAATGTGACTGAACAAAAAGGGCGATGTGATTGGACAGAAAGATCATAATCCCCAAGTCCAAGGTTCGATCCCTGTATGAGCCAACTGCCAAAAAAAGAGGCCATAATTAATGGTAGTAGGCTGAGGGGGACCCAGCAAGGCCCGTCTGTTCAGACGTTTCCTGGACTCTCTAAATAGCACCCCTTTCCCCTGGGTGCAGGGGCAGGACCTCTTCTGGAGTGAGGGTCTGATCATTTACTACCAGACAAGAGAGGTCACAGAATTTCTTTACCACCAGATGCTACACAGAAAGGCAGAGAAGGTTAGAATATTTTTAGGTTTTATGGCTTGCTTTGGGGAAGGAGAATGTTTGTTTTGTTTGGTTTGGTTTTTGTTTTTTACTTTGTTATTACTATTTTTATTGATGCATATTTATGGGCTACAGAATTGACTATCAATATTTGTGTACAGTATGTGATAATCAAATCAATGTTATTAGCATGTTCATTGTTACAAATCCTAATTACTTTCTGCGTTCCTGTGTTCCACGTCTTCCTCTTTCTGTCTTTGCTCCCACATTTTGCTGAAGCCTATTCTCTAACTTCCTATGAAAGAGTATATTTGAGGTAAACTTTTTGACACCTTGCACATCTGAAAATGACTTTATTCTGTCCTCAAACTTGATCATTTGGCTACATATAGAATTCACTCAATTTCAGAAGTGGCATGCCACCATCTTCTGGCTTTCGAAATTGCTGAGGCGTCTGATGCCTCTGGTTCCCTTTGTTTTACAAGTCACCTGTCTGACCTCACCCCGCCCTTCAGTCCTGAGGACCTTCTCTCTTTGGCTGCCATTCTGAAGTTTCAATGGACTTTTTCAATGGACTTTTTTTTTTTTGGCTTGGCATGGCATGGCGTGGGTGCATTAACCACGTATATAAATTTGCCGTCCTCAATCTTATATGGGTTTTTTTTGGTTTGGGTTGGTTTTCTGTTGTGTTCTGTCTTTCTCTGTCTTCTCTCTCCTGTTGTCAATCTCTTTGTCTTATTCTACTTTGTAGATTTATCTTCATTTCCCTACTGCACATGATTTTTTAATTCTCTCATATTTCTGAATTCAAGAGCTTTTTCTCATTCTGAGAATTATTTTTTCGTAGCATCCTGTTTTTGTTTCATCAATGAAATATCTTGTCATCTTTGATGATACTCATTTGTTTTTCTTATTTTGTAGTATCCTGCTCCCTCCATTGCCTCTGTTTCTTGTTTGCCTTTTCTTTTGATTTCTACCTTCCATTTAGTTTTTTTCTTTCTGTAATGTCTGGGTATCCTTGATCCTGTGCTCATATTTAAGAGTGAGGCACTATAAAGCTCTTTTGAAGGGGCGTGGGGTATGAGAGAGAGAAAGAGAGAAGGTGTCCGTTGACTCGATGGCTTCACTGTAGCGAGATCAGGCTTCCAGACACCCTTTGTATCCATACCTGCCAGGCCCCCGATGGCAACTGAGTCTTCTACCCATGTTCCAGCTCTCTCTATGGCTCAAGAGCTCCTGGGCTGCCGGGCATAACGGAGTGACCCTCCTGTGTGCAGGTGTCACTTTTGTTTCTGCCTTGCAGCCTCTTGGGGGCAGCTGCAGGAACAATTGTGTGGAATGGAGTACACTTACATGAAGGACTCTTCTCAAAGAAATCCCACCCCAACACTCAAAATCACAAAGACTAACTTGAAATACTTGGCAAAATAGAGATTTCTTGCCCCATACACACTTGAGAAGAGATAATGTTTCTTCCCTCTTACGTATATTGAGTCTTCTGACGGTTCAGAGCAAGTTATTACAATCTGCATGATTTAACAGTAAAGCTTCTCAGATGGTATAAAATAGTGAGCCTCTACCAACTTTTTTTTTAATCTGAAGAATTAACTGCAAAACAAAATGCAGACTTCTTAACTGCCGTAGTACAGAAGCCAAACTTCACATAAACAAACACAGAAATTTATTTTCTGACAGTGCTGGAGGCTAGAAGCCACGATTAAGCTGTGGGCAGGTTAGGTTCCTCCTGAGGCCTCTCTCTTGGCTTAGACTGCTGCCTGCTTGCTGTGTCCTCACATGGTCTTTCCTTAAAAATCTTTTGTTTCAATCGAAAGTTGCCAAACACAACAAGTTGTTTCAACCTTTGCCTGCTACTCTAAGCCTCCCTCATGAAGAAACCTCCTGACTCTGAGGCCAGGGGACCGGAGGGGGGACACTTGCACCAGGCGGGGACTCTGGGTCCTCAGAATCTACTGGTCTCTGAGCTGATGAGACTCATGAAAGCAGCATAGGATGGAGTGAGGGGCTGAGCTGGTGAGGCAGACAAGGAAAAGGGGCAGCAGAGCTTAGAGAAGGTGCAGTCACACGTGAGAGAAAGGGAGTCAGGGTCAAGGAACATGCGTGGACTGCACTGGGTCCTTGGGGAAGGGACACATGGCTGATGAAATTTCCACAAAGGCACAAGCTTGCAGCAGAGCCAAACTTTATGCCCCATCTGACATCTGCAGGGAAGAACCAGGGTTTTCATAAAAGGAGGTTTAAAACCTTATGCAACCACTTCTCACTGAGTCTGCAAGTACGTCTAATGGAATAACCAAGAGTACAAACTTCACACTAACCTTGATAAGCACGAGGTGGTGGCAGCACGGGGCGGTGGCAGCACGGGTCAGCGGCAGCAAAGGGCGGTGGCAGCACGGGGTGGGGAGAACTGGGAAGAAGGAACCCCACGTACAGTGTCTGTGCCGGCAGCCAGTTGACAGACACTGACAAGAAATTTGCTAAGCTGTTTATCCTTAATGATTTCTACTGGTCAGTCATGACCCTTTCAGCTCATTTGAAACTTAGATGTGATTACAGTTTATTTTTAAAGTAAAAACGATGACGTTGGAACCTGCAGCCCATGAGAAAACCAGGGGAAGGTGGCTTCCAAAGCAGCCTGGAGAGAGTTCCAGGGCTCTTCTGCCATGTCATTTGTATGTTGTTTCCTTCATTTAGGAAGATGAGTCTAAGCCAGAAGACTGTATACCAGATGTACCAGGCAATGAACATGCCAGGGAATTTCTGGCTCACGCGCCAACTAAAGGACTTTGGATGCTCCTGGGGAAAGAAGTCAAAGTTATGCAGTGTGAGTGTGGAAGAGTTTTAAGGATCACTCCTAATCCATGCACGTTACACAGTGTTTACTTCTTTTATTTAACATGTCCTCACCACAGTCCTCTTAACATCGTGGTATGGTCTCCATCTTCAAGGTGAGAAAGCAGACTTGCATATGTTAGTAAGTGGTCCAAGAAAAGGTGGAACAACACTTTGACCCCAGAGCTTCTGACTGCAAGTCCAGCAGTCTTTCCTCAGGACCGTCGCTGCCTTACAAGTACACTCTTCAGTCATATTTCTGTAACAAAAAGGGCATTCCATGGTAGAAATGCCATGGGAGTGAGCCATGCCTTGGAGGGGAGGTCTCTTTGGGTCTTGCCTCCGTGGGTCACTTCCCTCAGTGGGTGTTAAGTGGTCTTTTATCCATGTAACCCAAGAAGAGCCACTGCAGGCCACAGAGGGTTGGTCTGTACAGGTAGAGCTCTCTGCACAGCTCCTGCCTCACCAGAGAATAACACCTTTTGAATAAAAAAACACTCTTCAAAAGAGAAAAACTATTTTAGTTGGTTGTTTTGATGTTTATCTCTACATGTCTTAAGATCGTGCCTGCATTGTTGTTCCTTGATTTTTCAGGTTTAGGCATTATCTGTTGACTTTGTACAATGGAAAATGAGAATTAGTTCACTCCTCTGTTCTCATCACACATGTGTACCCTTGCTACATCTCATTTTCCCACTACTAATTGCACACACAGCCTCCAGTGCACACACAGTCTCCAGTGCACACACAGTCTCCAGTGCATGCACAGTCTCCGGTGCACGCACAGCCTCCGGTGCACGTACAGCCTCCAGTGCACACACAGCCTCCAGTGCACACACAGTCTCCAGTGCACGCACAGTCTCCAGTGCACGCACAGCCTCCAGTGCACGCACAGTCTCCAGTGCACACACAGTCTCCAGTGCACACACAGCCTCCGGTGCACACACAGTCTCCGGTGCACGCACAGTCTCCGGTGCACGTACAGCCTCCAGTGCACACACAGTCTCCAGTGCACACACAGCCTCCAGTGCACGCACAGTCTCCAGTGCACGCACAGTCTCCAGTGCACCACACTCACACACAGCCCCAACAAAAGCCCTCAATGTCTCCACACACATGTGTCTTGATTTTAAAATGGAGATGAGTGTCTGGCAAACTAAGGTCTCCCCAGGTGTTTGCTGAATAGTGCTGAAGAGGGAGCGTGCCCTGGAGTCCCACACCTCCATGAACCCAGGGAGGAGGCCCCTGCTGCCCTCTCTCTCCCTCCCTTTGTTCCTTATTTCCTCCTTTACTTCTTTTCTCTTCCTTCCACTTATGTTTTTATCTCCTTTTTCGTTTCTTAGGGACAACAGGGTCAAATGCTTGTGTAGGAGAAAATACTAAAAGCAAGGCAAACACTGTTGAAAGTCCTCTTCTGACTTTTCCACAAAACGAGACTCCTGGTGTGTTGCTGCTACAATCATGATTTACTGAGAAATACCCTCGTTCTCCCACCTCACCACACAAGACCCAGGGCAGGAACCTGAGGAGTAACCTGGGCGGCACGTCCCAGGCATTCCAGACATTTTAAAGACACAGCAGGATGTTCCAAAACCCGCACTTCAGCAATGACCACGCTCCACTCAGAGGACCCGCCTGTCTCAGGGCAGACGCGGGGGCTGGCGGCCTGGCCTTGAACCCGAACTCTGCCCTGACCTCACCTCTGTGAGCACCAGTTCCCTGAACTGCAACACGTGGAGAGAGCCGCCCCTCCCTCACGTCAGAGTTCACAGCTGCGAGACGCTCACAGGAGCTCCCGCTTAAAGAGAGATTGGACCCAACGAGTTAGACAGCCCAGGAAAACTTTGTTCAAGACTGTTACAGTCGGGGAGAGAGACTGAACCCGGCTCCCCGTGTGACTCACACACGTGGGGACTTTCACTCACTGGGAGACACTTGCTGGATGTCGAGCGTGGGGACAGTTTAGGGAAACTGGCCCGGCAGGGTCCTTGCTAACGCTGAAAGGGAGTTCAGGGAGGCTGACCAGGGACCATGCTCAGGCGCTAGCCACCGTGTGTGAGTGACATGAAAGCCATCGGGCATCTCTCCATCACACTGTGAGTGCTGGGTGCAGGCAGTGTGTGGGTTTGTTTCCACAACACCCAGCAGCAAGCCTGACAGAGTGTTTCTTCTGAATGTTAGTTTACCTATCGTCTGATGATTCTGCTGCTGTGTCCTCTCTGTGGGGATGTTTTAGAAAGAGGAAAAGGTGCCTGATGCCCCACGCATGTGAAATGCCCTCTTGGAACGGGGCCTCCCTGAAAGCATGTCTCTGACTCAGCTGCTCTGACCTCCAGTGCAGGGCATGGGCTCGGGCTACACCTTACTCTCCCAACCCCATCCGTCCTCGGTTCTGCACACCTGCCTGTCCCGTGTCCTCCTTGCTGGCTGTTACCAGCAGGGCGCTGTGCCGTACAACCCAGAGCTCAGGATGGTACTTGTCCCCTGAGTCGGCCTTGACCAACATCCAGGCCAAACACTGGCCTGGAGAACCCTGGTGGATTCCCTTCCAAACATGGACCTAAATACTTTAGAATTTGAACCACTTGTTGATTTTATTTGTTAAACCTTTTGGGTGACTTTAAAAAGTGTAATCTTGGCATTTCTCTTCCCATGAAGAAAAGACCGTAGGTGCACAGAGGGGGACGCTTGGGACACAAGCTGTGTGAAGGAGGCTGCAAAGCTCTAGGACCAATACGGCACCCTGACACTTCCCATCCTGGCCGTGGCTGTCAGCTCAACACGTCACGAGCCAGCATGAATGTCAGGGGATCTGTGGGACAAAGAAGGAGGTGCCCACAGCTGAGGACCCAGGACGTAGGTGCAGACAACATACGCTGACACGAAGGGCCAAGGGGCCAGGGAGGCAACATGGTCAGACAGAAAGGTTCTGATCGAGCCTGTGTCTGGTAGGCAGAATAATCTCCTCCTCCCCGAAGATGTCCACTCCCTAGTTCCCCAAACCTGTGAATATGTTACTTAGAAAATGGCAATTTGCAGATGTAATTAAGGCTCTGGGCATTGAGATGGAAGATTGTCCTGGCTTATCCCTGTGGGCCCTTAAATGTGTAATCACATGAGCCCTTAAAAGCAGAAGCCACTGTGGTCACAGAGCAGAGATGCTGCTGACTGAAGACAGAGGAAGGGCCATGTGCCAGGGAAGGTGGATGTTCTAGAACCCAGAAAAAGCAAAGGAAACTTTCTTCCCTTAGCCTCCAGGTGGGAAAGCAGCCTTGATTTTAACCCAGTGAGATCATGGGAGACGTCTGACTTCGAGAATCAAGAGATAATAAATTTGTGTTGTTGAAGCCACTAATCTGTGTTATTTTGTTAGGATGGCAAAAAGAAAACTATAACTCTCTGAAAAAGAGGAGAAAAGACACACATACTATATCAAAGAAGCAGTTGCTTTGGCTGGTTTTGCTAAAGCAAAAGAACAGTCCCAATACAGTCACGGAGTTAGATCTTTGAGAGAAGCCATAAATATAAATTTTATATGCAATACTGCAATTTTTAAACATTGGGGAAAGGCTTCAGGATAAATTGGTCATGATGAGAGTCATGCAAGACATGTTTGCTGGTGGAGCCTCCCCCAGGCCCTAGACGTCTCACGTGACCCCAGCCTGTGCTTCCTCCACGATCCTCTCCTCCAAGCAGCATGCTCTTTTTATTTGGGTGCACAAAGAAACTCGCTGAGGTGCAGACGGTGTCTGACTTATGATGGCCAGTCTTCACAATGGTGCGAAAGCTGGATGCATGCAGTAGAAGATGCACATCGAGTACCCATGCAACCATTCCGTGTTGCACTTTCAGTACAGAACTGAATAAATTGCATGAGGTGTTCGGCACTCGATTATGAAACAGGCCCTCATGTGAGACGACTTTGCCCACTTGCAGGCTGATGTTGGTGTTCTGAGCATGTTTGAGGGAGGCCGGGTTGATGGTGTCCAGTGGGCGAGGTGCACAAGCGGACTTCAAAACTTATGGGAAGATTCATGTTACCATTTCACTGTATTTTCCCGCAAACTTTTTAAAGTACCCTCATGTTAAATGCATTTTCAACTCATGATATTTTCAGCTTAAGATGGTTTTGTCGGGATGTAATCCCATCGTCAGTCGAGGAGCACCTGTACTCTTGGCTGTGACTCAGTATAACCATCACAGTAAATGAGAGCTCCCTCTTGGGAAAAGTTCTGATGCCTTAGAAATTAAAATATCTTCCACACTTATAAGAACACTTAGGAACTGTCACAGGCATATAAGAAGGTGTGCACAGTTTATGGGACGGGGGCAGAGCCCCAGGGACACTTCCAAGAGACATTGGGAGACCCCACACACCCCGGGTGCCTCAGCCAGGACAAAAACGCATCCTACTATGATATTAAAGAACAAGTCTATTTGAAGATGTTCCTTGGATACATTTTATTTTTATCAAACTTGATATGAAAAGTGTAGCATTTTGAGTAGCTATCATAGTGAGCTACGTTATATTGCTTATGCTTCGTGCGGATTGTGGCGTGTCACTCTTCACGTGCAGATGGACTCCCTCCCCAATGTGTCATAGTCTCACCAAAAGGAGGAGCTATGTCTCCTATTAGCTAATCCTAACCCTAACCCTAACCCTAAAATACTTGCTGCCTAAACACACACACACACACACACACACACACACACACACAGGCTGCACACTTCAAATGATGCTTTCCTGCAAACCTGTTCAAATATTTCCTTGACATTTGGGTGTCAACACTCATTGAGTTCTCTCTGCTGTTGAAACGGGGGCTCTAAATGAACTCCTCTGAAGGAACTGGTGTTTACTTTGAACTGAGCACTGCTCTCTAAGCCACAGTCTCTGGGGCAGTTCCAGGCCACTTAGAACACTGTGTGTGGCTGATTTCTAGTTGAATGTGCTGCTTGCCCAAAACCTCCATCTTCCCCATTCCTCAATCCTTCCCCTTTTCTCTCTCTTTTTCCTTCATTTATATTTTTTTCAGGTGCTCCCATCATGTAAGCTGGAACCCTAGTGGCACCCGCCCTCCCCGCACTCTCCCTCCGGTTGGTCAGAACAGGCCTTTCCGTCCTCCCCTCCTGCCTTGGCCTCCCCCGCCATCCGCCTGCCCCATCGTCCAGTGACACAGTCCCTCCAGCAACGACACAGTCACATGCATGTCTTCAAGGGTGCTTTCTTCCCTTCTGCCACGATTTCCAAATTTTAGATTATTTTGGCAAAACTTCACTACTTTTTAACAAATTCTTGCTCAGTAGACTAATGAATGAGTGGGGGATGGTGGCGGGAAAGAGACAAAAGCAGGCCCTCGTGCTGCTGTCAGAACGGAGGGCAGCAGAGCCCACGTCCAGGGTCCGGGGCACCAGCCGCAGGTGTGAGGAGCTGGCTCATGGTCCTGGTGAGGGTATGGGTGTGGCTTTAGACTTGGCAAGTGGGAAGGGAAAGCTATTCTGCAGGCAGCTCTGAGCATCCAGAGAAAAGCCAGGCTGGAGAGAGAGGGGAGGGTTGTGGGCACTGGGCTGAGTTGAAGGCAAGGTGGTGAGGCCTTCGGGTGGCTGGTACTCAGAGCCGAACCCTTGACCTGGGTATTACGAGGGGCGTGAGACCTTTGAGAGGTGTATAGAAAGAGAAGAATGGAGACAGGAGCTCAGAACCTGCCAGAAACACCTCCATTCACATAAGGAGCAGCAGGAGGCGGAGAAGGTGACCTGGGACAAGCCAGGACGCCACTTCTTCTGTGAAGATTGTAGGGCAGGAGGAAAGGGAGGGAGGGACTGAGAAATGACCTGCAGGTTCTTGGCAGAGTCGTTCTACTGGGAGAAGTCCCTGAAGAGGGCTGGGATGGGGGTGTCGGCTGCTGTTGGGATGGAGAAAAGGGCTGGGGACAGCAGTGACTTCCACAGGAGAGGGCTGGGGACATCGACTTACCCACAGGGGGTCAGGAAGCCCCGGCAGCTTCAGCGAAGTACTGGCTCAGTCCTGGAGAGGCGTCTGAGGGGACAGCGTCTGGTCTGACGGGACCCACAGCCCTTCGGGTCTGCGCCCTGGCCCTGAGCGCGGTGGGCACCGCCTTCAGACGACACGCGCCTGAAAAGATATAAAAACAGCTGAATATTTCTGTACTCTATAGCTCTGTGGTTACAAGCTTGTGCTTGTGTTAGCAAGAAAACCACAGGCTGTCAGCTCTCAGCTCCTTCTTGTGTAGCTGAGAAGCAGGCTAGCTCTCAGAGACCCTTCCTCAGGTAACCACACTTCCTGCCCTATATACCCAGGTGTGATAAGACCCTTACCCAAAAGCTTCTTTAAAAACATGTTTATGTGGAAAGTTTTATGCTCTGCTGTAATCTACATATTTGAGCTTCTGCAAAGCCAGCTGTGCTTGGGGTTGCAGAACATCCTGTGTGCCTAACAGGATGTCACTAACTGCCAGTTTAAAGTTAGCATAAGTAATGCCATTTTATAAGTTTTTTAAAAAAGTAATGAGGAGGGAAAGGAACAGATAAAAAGCCTCTGCTAAATGCTAACCGCAAAATTAGCTTATGTACTTGAGGCTTGCTTGCATTGGCTAGTTTTAAAGATGACAATCATCTGATCGTGCTAAATGCTAACCGCAAAATTAGCTTAAAACTAAACATAAAAACCAAAAGTAACTGGGGCTCAGGCCGCTCTTGCCACTCCTGTCCAGGAGACTGAGCTACCCCAGCATACTGGAATAAACTCCTCTTGTTTGATTGCAATGGTCTCTGTCTTGTGGTCTTTGTGAGGTGAGCCATCCTGACGTGTGGGATTTGTGCACAGTGCACAGGTCTTACATGCCCTGTCTGTCTGTCTGCTCGGTTGTCTGTCTGCTGCTGGTGTGGGAAATGTGACACCGCAGGAAAGACTCCGGCCCGCCCCGCCCCCACCCCGCCCCCTCACCTTCCCATTGGCCACCGCCACACCTCCCACCCAATCGCAGGGCTCAGCACCAGAATTCGAATCTCCGTCTCCGTTGGAATCTGGTGAACGCAGAGGTTGGCGATGTGACTGGCGGCCTCTGCATGGGAGCAGGGGACGCTGGGCCTCCAGGAATGTGACCCGCTGGGACATTCAAGGTCATCTAATTGTCCTTTCCACAATGCTGTGATGCCTGCAAAAAAGGATTTTTATGCTTTATCCGGCTTTTTCCTGGTCATTGTGCTGGGCATTGGGCTGTCGCAACATCTGTATCTTGATGAGAAGCTGAAGGCACATGTGCTGTTTTTGCTTTTGTTTTTGTTTTCAAAAGATGACTGGTAAGGGGACGTTAGCTGGAAGCCAGCCGGAGATGGCAGGACGAGAAGCCGAGCGCAGGATTAGAAAAGAGACAAGAGACAAAAGATGGGGTCAGGAGGACAAACAGTCTCAAGGAGCTGCTGCGCTTTATTCAACAGGCATTTCTCCTTATATACTTTTCTAAGTGCATGTCTAAACAAAGGGTTACAAATTCTGTGTAAGCAGCTGGATGCGTGGGTTTACAGAAATAGCACACACTCCCAAGTTCTCAGGAATGCTCCAAGGTCAAAAGTCTAGACTTCCTCAAAAACATCTCCAGCTATTTTTAAAACAATTCTCTTTGATCTCATGAAGCTTCGTCAGCTGGATGCAGCTGGATGAGAGCTGTGCCCCCTAGGAGACCCCTGCATTCAGGGCAGCTCCCTGCTTCCAACAGACTTTAACCCTTGAATTGGTGTCATCAGCACCACACTCACCAAGTGAGCCATAGGCCAGCCCTATATAGGGATCCGAGCCCATGGCCTTGGTGTTATCAGCACCACGCTCTCCAAGTGAGCCATGGGCCAGCCCCCACATTTGTTTTTGAACAGCTTTTATTGAGATATAATGTCCATGCCACACAACTCACCCATTTAAAGTGTATGATTCGATGGATTTTAGTACACTCAGAGTTTTGCAATCATCACAGCAATTGTACAACACTTTCATTACTCCAAAACTAAATCCCTTGGCCATCATCCCCAATTACTCCATCCCCTCCAACACTAGGCAACCATTAATATGCTTTAGTTTCCTACAAATCTCCTCATTTGGGACATTTAATAAAAAGGGTATCATACATTATGAGGTCCTTTGTGACTGGCCTCTTTCACTTAGCATAATGTTTTCAAGGTTCATGTGAAGTTGTATCCTGTGTCAGCACCCCAGTGCTTTTTATGACTGAATAATGCTTATTTACATGGATATCCCACATTTGTTTATTCATTCATCAGTTCACGGACACTTGGCTAGTTCCACCTTTGGACTGTTGTGAATAATGCTGTTCTGACCATTGATATTCAAGGTTTTGTGCGGATGCATAGTTTTATTTCTCTTGCCATATACCTAGAAGTTGAATTGCTCGATCATATGGTAACTCTACACTGAATCATTTGAGGAACTTTCAGGCCGTTTCCAAAGTGGCTGCACCACTGTACGGTTTTCCCAGCCATGTGTGAGGGTTTTCATTTCTTCATATCCTTAAACACTGTTTTTATGCATCTTTGTGACTATAACCATGGTAGTGGGTGTGAAGTGATATCTAATTGTGGATTTGATTTGCATTTCTCTGATGTCTACTGAGTCAAACATCTTTTTATGTGCTTATTGGTCATTTCTATAATTTCTTTAGAAAACTATGTATTTGGATGTTTTGCCAATTTAAAAAAATGGGATATTTATCTTTTTATTATCAAGTTCTAATCATTTTTAAATATTCTGGATACAAGCTCCTTCTAAGATATAAGATTGGGCCGGCCCGTGGCTCACTCAGGAGAGTGCGGTGCTGATAACACCGAGACCACAGGTTCAGATCCCATATAGGGATGGCCGGTTAGCTCACTGGGTGAGTGCGGTGCTGACGACACCAAGCCAAGGGTTAAGATCCCCTTACTGGTCATCTTAAAAAAAAAAAAAAAACTGATAAGATATAAGATTTGTAAAATTTTTCTCCAATTTTGTGGTTTTCTTTTCACTTTCTTTCAAGTTTCTTTTCACTTTCTCTATGGCATTCTTTGAACCACAAAAACTTTAACTTTGATGATGTTCGGTTTATCCATTTTTTCTTTCGTCGCTTGTGCTTTTGATGTCACGCCTAGAAAGCCATTGCCTAATCTAAGATCATGAAGATTTACACTTATGGGTTCTTCTGAGAGTTTTACAATTTTAGCTCCCCCCCCCCAGTTTGGTCTTGAGGCACCCAAGGGGAAAGGCTGATGGGACCCAGAGCCCGTGCTGGGAGGAAGGGGGTGCTGTGGGGTGTGAGAGGAGGAGCATCTGGCAAGCAGGAGTGACCTGGATGGGACCCAGCTGGGAAGGGGCAGCTACGCTCCTGGGATCAGTGAAGGGACAGTCGGGGAAGGGGGCAAGTGGAGAAGCATCTGGAGGACTGGATGGGGGTCTTTGGAGGTGGTTTCTGGGATAAGAAAGTCTGGGGCAGAGCTGTGAGGAGTCTGGAAAGGGACTGTGAAGTGACACACTCTCCTCTGCTGTCCATTCCTTGCCCACCTCCTGAGCCCTGAGGTTCTACACCCCAGGTCAGGGGTTGAACTGGCACAGGAGGGGCCAGGGCTGGGGCTGCACAGTGGCCTCTCTGCTCTGCCAGGTGCCTTGAATTCTCTGACAACTGCCATGAAGGGTCACACAGGAGTTGCATGGACACCAAGCAAGAGCCCCGCCCATTTCCCCAAGGGGGGTCTCTCCCTGGGGTGGGCAGGGCCAGTGACCTGCAGCTCTCATTGTGACTCCATCCTTCCCTGTGTCCTGGCCATGCCCCCATTTGTTTCATCTTTCTCACTCACCAATGAGCTGTGAGCATTGAGGACACGCTTACTGCCGTGTTGCCTAGCACTGCCCGCTCCCACCAGCTCTGGCTCAGCTGCACATCTGCACTGTCAGCTGAAGGAGGCGAGTCCCCAGTGCTCTGTAAGAGAGGACCCCAATGTCTGATTTGTATTTTGCCGCCTGGCAGCTGCTGATTCATGACAAAGCCCCAGAAGCCTGAAGTTAAATTCCATTATTGCCTTTTTTTAGTCATGTCATCAGTCCACTCCTTCAACCATTTAGTGATCATCACAACCCCTTGTAGGGCGGCTGGTGGCCTTAAATCAGATGGTA
>NW_007726960.1:295407-312809 GCF_000696425.1 Galeopterus variegatus
TCCCCTGATTCCACACTGCCCATCCTGGGCTCCAATTTCCCCTTGGGGATCAGAAGAAAAGGGGCTGGGGGTTCTTGTGCCAAGGGAGAATGGGGTGCTCGGGGGCCTAGTTCTCAGCAGGAGGGACCCCAGACCATGCGGCATGGCTCTTTCTGTTGCTGCCCTGTCTGCCCACTCTCTCTTTTCCAGACACCCCTGCTTGCCTCCCCGCCACATGTGCCCTTGGCGGTCCCTCTGCTGGAAACACTAGGCTGACTGTTGTCAGAAGCCCTGTGTTCCCACCCTGACTTAGTTCCTGCTTTGCTTTGTCTTTGGTTTTGGATAAGCCACCTCTCCTGCCAGGGCCTGAGTGTCCTGAGATAGAACTAGAGGGTGTTAAAGGCCCCTTTCAGCTCTAAGAATGAAAGATTTCTAGGCACACTTGAAACATCAGGGACACAGGAATCTTGCCCGTCCTTTCCATACCTGGATCCCTGCTATTAAGAACAGTTCCAGTCCCGTAGAGTGTGGTTTGTCGTGAGTACATGCACCACCGTGAATCACAAGCTGGGAGAAGGGTAGTCATTCCTTTCTCAGCCTCCATTTCTAGAAGTTTCCATGGCTGTCCTTTAAACAGAATCCGGATTCAGATGTTCAGCTCTGTAGCTGTGAGTGAAAACCAACAAAGATCCAAATTCTCTTTCCTTAGGAGTTCGAGGAGAGTTTGTTAATTTGCGTCCCCATAGGGTGTGAGAGCTTTTCCTTGAAAATCCATTCCTGTCCCCTGCCCCCCACTCTGGTCTGGGGAATGGAGCTGAGGGGGACAATCTCAGTCACTTTCCTGTGATTCTCCACACAGAAAAAACAGCACCAGGAAACTCTGGATCAACAGGAAAGAGGAACATGATTTCTTTGTTCGGTCATTCTGGGTTTGGGGAAAGACTCAGATGGAGAGGCCGCAGGCTTGTCTTGCCCACCCCCAACCTGGAAAAGGCTCAGCCCTGCACCCCACCCTCAGTCCCACAAGGTCCCTGAGAATCTGGCCTCACTGGTGGGCCTTTCCTGGGCCATTGTTGGCATTCCGGAGTCCTGACCCTTGCTGCCGCATCTCTGCCTTCCTGGTAAGAGATGTTTCTTTCCTCTTCCTCCCACAGGAGTGTAGGTGTCAGCATATGAACTCCCTGCAGGAACAACTGCAGGTGAGTGGACTGTATGGCATCCCTCATGTCCCCTGGAGAACCTTCCTTTCCCCCTCTCAGCACCCATTAGGCTTTTCTCCCAAAGGCTCAGATTCAGACCACTGATGTCTTAATGTCCGAAAAGGCACAGTTAGAGAGAGCCCCGGCTGACACTCACCGTGGGGTCTGGCAGAAAACAGGTGTGAGTCTGGGCACTCTTCCTCCCTCAACCTAGTGCCTTGGCAGGCCTTTGGGGGAGTCCTTTGGGCTCCATCCTGACTTCTGTCATTCCAGGGGAGTGTGAACATCTGGCGAGCTGCCTGTGCTCACTTGAGTGCAGATAAAAGAGCTGCAGTGGAGTCTGAACACTGTCCCTGCACAACAGAAGGAGGCGGAGAGGGTGAGTCCAGCCACCTGCCCTCACGCTTGCACCTCCATCCCCAGGGGGGAAATGGCCTTAGAGAATTAGATAGACCCAGATGTTCACATCCCAGCTGTAAGTGATCTTAGCAGTCAACCTCTAATACTTTACTTCATCTACAAAATGGAGACAGTAATAGTAACTGCCTCCAATGGTGGTTGTCAGGATTCAGTGTATTGTTAGCATGGTGCCTGGTGATGCGCTCAATACATAGTCAAATGATGGTGATGACAGTCATAACAATGACAACCTGACCCAATATCCCTGGGCCTCTGTCAGCCAGCTGTAAATCAGATCTCTTTCCCTGCCTTTTCCACCCCTTTACTGAGTTCTTAGTAAAACCAACTGAGAACATGGGCTTGGAAATGCCTTGAAAAAGATGTCAAGTGTGATTCAGGGGAGGAAATGTCACTGCGGGATGGCTCCTGTAGGTGTCGGTGTTCGTGTGCCCTGACTCCATCTTCTCCCTGCTGAATCCTGACTTCACCTTTCTGCATTTGCAGTCCTACCCTGACTTGAAGAAAGAGTGAGATGCCCTCCACCTGCACTTGGAGGACAAGTAGGAGGTGGACGGTGGATGGCAGGTCTGGGGGTCTCAGCACGGTCGATGTGGTAGGAGGTGGGAGGGTACAAGTGAGCACGATGAAGGGGACGCACAGGTTTGGACATATGCAGAGCCAAGCTCTGGCCCTAGCTGTGCCGGTGACTCGTGTGTGGCCTCAGGCAATTCAGGTCCACTCTCTGGACTGGCACTTGTGCCTCTTAGTTCATCAGGCCCCCATCCCATGCCATGGTCCTGTCGTTGTGTGGAAAAGTCAGTGCATCGATCACCAAAGCGGGCTTTTCTGTTCCTCATTCTTTCCATTCTCCACCACCTCTGGCCACAGGAACAATGATGTGGACCTCAAGTGTCACCAGTCTCAACTGAAGAGGAAGCTTCAGGTCCTTGTGATGGAGAAGGCAGCCTTGCAGCTCCAGATGAAGAAGCTTGAGACATCCAAGCTCCTGCCACAACAAGTGAGTGGCTGCAGCACAGGCTTTTGGTTTTATGGGGTAGAGCGGGAGGTGACAGCCTGTCCATTCTACAGCTGCTCCCTCCATGGCTCACCCCCTATGCTCTTGTCAGGTGCACGATGTAGGGGAGGAGCCTGGCCTGAGTCACGTCCAGGAGCCAGAGACCTGTTAGGGTGATGTAAGCAGGTAGACAGGTAAGCTGGGGCTGGTGTGTCCTGGGAGCAGGTGGGGGGAGAGAAAGAGGTGTGCACCAGCAGACGGCAAGTCTGCTCATCTTAGCCTCAGTGTCCCCATCTGCAAAGAGGTGTGGGTTGCCCATTGTCAGCCACCCACATTTGTCTTGAGCACAAGAATGTGAAGAACTCTATGTGAAAGTGGTTTGAATGATTGACCATAATCTGGGTATGAGGAATAATTAGACATGGAGCCATGGTCTGGGCGAGGCTGCAACAGGAGCTGTGGGTCAAGAAGAGGGTTTTGTGCAACTCCAGAGGCCAGAATCCCTCATCATCCATTTCCTTTCTCAGCTGAGCCTCCAACCCTGGAGCCTCCAGCAGGTCCCAGCGAGGAAGAACGGGGGCTGCAAGTGGAGGCTCAACAGCTGCAGAAGCAGGTAGAGAGGCTGGTGGGTCAGTGCCAGGCTCAGGTAAAGAACAATGAGGGTCTGAGCCTCCTGAACCGGGAGCAGGAAAAGTGGCTGCTGGAGCTGGAGCAGCTGTTGGGCTCTGAGGCAAGAAGCACAGGCATGTGCTGGAGGGCACACAGTGCCACCATGCCCCCACCAGCTGCGTGCTGTCCCAGACCCGTGAGCTCCAGGAGCAGCTGGCTGAGCTGTACTGGCTTCATCAGCCTGGTGTGCCACCCGCCCTGCCGGCCTGCCTCCACACTCACCCCCTGGGCCTTTGTTTCCCCACCTGTAAACTGGGGTGCTAGAGACCTCACATGAAATGGTACCTGGGAAGGCACGTGTGAGCCAGTGCCCTGTGCCCCCTTCCCTGTGCCATGGGTCTCCAGTGGAATCAGGGGGCCACCGATTGCTTCTCTCCATGCATACCAATTAGAATGTGGAGGTCCCCAGTGCTGCAGTTGGGGCACCATGAGAAGATGGAGCTGGCAGAGAAGTTGGGTCAGAAAAGAAAAAATGAAAATCAGAAAACAAAAAAAAAAAAAAGAAAAAGAAAAAAAGGAAAAGAAACTATGAAGAAGAAGGAGAAAACACCAAGATGAAGGAGAAAACACCCAAAAGAAGAACAAAACACCCATAAATGAAGAAAATACCCAACATAGGAAGAAAACACCCAGAACAAGGAGAAAACAACCCCCAAAAGGAAGAAAACTCCAAGCAGAAGAAAACACACCAAACAGAAAACACCCAAAGAGGAAATCACCCAAAAGAAGTAGAAAACACCCCAAAGAAGTAGAAAACACCCATAACAAGAAGAAAACACCCCAAACAGGAAAACCCCAACAAAGAGAAGAGAACCACAACATGAAGCAGAAACCCGTGCAAAGGAATAAATCCCCAAAAGAAGACAACCCCAACAAAAGGAATGCAAGAAAAGGAAGAAAAAATCCCCGTAAATAAGCAAACCCCAGCAAAAAGAAGAAAACCTCCATAAAAGAAAAAAAAAAAAAAAAAAAACCCAAACAGAACAAAAGCCTAACAAAGAGAAAACTCCAGTTCCACCTGTGGCTCACTTGGGAGCGTGTGGTGCTGACAACACCAAGTCAAGGGTTAAGATCCCCTTACTGGTCATCTTTTTAAAAAAATGAAAATAAAAAATCACCTGTCATCTTTTTAGAAAAAAATTTTTAATAAAAGAAAAGGAGATAAAAAAAAAACTCCAACAGAAAGAAGAAAACCACCCATCAAAAAAAGAAAAGTCCCCCAAGAGAAAAATATACCCCCATGAAAACAAGAAAACATCCCCAAAAGCCCCAAAAGAAAATCCCCACAAAACAAAACCCCAACGAAAAGAAGAAAACCAAAAAAAGAGTGCCAAAAAAAAGGGGGGGAAACAAAAAGAGTACAGAATAATACAAAAAACAAATAAAAAAAAAAAACAGAAAAATCACAACAAAGTAGAAAAATTTTAAAAAAAGAGAAAAGGAAACAAGAAAAAAGAAAGAAAAAACACCATAAAAGAGAAACCAAAAAAAAAAAAAAAAAAAAAAAAAAAAAAAAAAGAAAAAAAAAGAAAAATCAACAACAAAAAAAAAAAAAAAAAAAAAAAAAGAAAGGACAACAAGAAAAATCAACAACAAAACAACAACAACAACAAAAAGAAAAAGAAAAAGAAAAAAAGAACGCAGCAGGGTGCCCTTACCAGTAATCCAGTCTCAGTGGCCTGTAGGTTAAGACCAGTGCAATTGGTCCCTTGGGCATGCCAGGTGAGGGGGCCCTATGGTCAGGCCAGGGCAGGCCAAGGAAGCACTTAGGGCAGGCCAGCCAGGCCAGGCAAAGCCAGGTTAATCTTAGAGCCAGGGCAGTCCAGGGGGACCCTTAGCATGAAGACAGGCCAAGTGGTCCCTGGAAAGACCAGTCAAGGGGGCATTTAGGGCATGTAGGGCTGCCCTTAGTGGCAGGGTGACCCTTATGGCAGTGGTCCACTAGGGGCAGACCCGCAAAGGGGGGCCATGTGGCAGGCCAAGCCAATGTGTTCCTTGGGCAGGACAGGACAGGCCGGCCCTTAGTGGAAGGAGTCCCTTGTCAGCATGCTTGTCCTGGGCAGCCCTCAGTGGCAGGCAAGGGCACAGGGGCCCTAGGGTCAGGCCAGGCCATGGGAGCACTTAGTGGAAGGCAAGCCCAAGCAGGGGCGCCTGTAGCAGGCAAGGACAGAGGTGGCCCATAGTGCCAAGCCAGAAGAGTCCTGGGGACAGCCCAGATCCTTAGCTCTGGGCCATGCTCGGCCAGACAGGCACATAGTGTCAGGCCAGGTCAGGCCTGCAGGATCCTAAGGATAGGCCAGGCCAGGCCAGGGTGGGTCTGAGGCAGTGGGTCTCTGGTGCAGGCCTGGCTAGGCCCACCCTTAGTGGCAATGGGGCCATTAAAAGGCCTGGACAGGGAAGTCCTTAGTGGCAGGCCAGGAAACACCAGAGGTGCCCTTACTGGCAGGACAGGTGAGGCCAGGGGCTCTCTTAGAGGAAGACCAGGCCAGACCAAGGGGACCCTAGGGGGCTCTTTCTTTCTTTTTCTTCCTCCCTCCCTCCCTCCCTCTCTTCACTAACCTTCACTAACCTTCAGTAACTTTTGATAACCTTCCCTTAACCTTCTCTAACCTTCCTTTAATCCTCCCTAACCTTCCCTAACCTTCCCTAACCCTCCTTAACCTTCCCTAACCTTCCGTTAACCCTCCCCTCCCCTCCCCTGTTTCCTTCCGTCTTTCCTTCTTTATTTATTTGGGGGCTCTTTCTTTCTTTCTTTGCTTTCATCTTTCATTTCCTTCCTTCCTTCCTTCTTTCTCTCTCTTTTTCTTTCTTTCTTTCTTTCTTTCTTTNTTCTTTCTTTCTTTCTTTCTTTCTTTCTTTCTTTCTTTCTTTCTTTCTTTCTTTCTTTCTTTCTTTCTTTCTTTCTTTCTTTCTTTCTTTTCTCTCTCTCTTTCTTTCTTTCCTTCCTCTCTTTCTTTCTTTTTCTCTTTCTTTCTTGGGAGCCCTAGGGGACAACAGGCCAGGAGAGCCCTTATTGGAAGGCCAGGCTAGGCCAGGCCAGAACAGGGGGCTACTTAGAGGCAGGTCAGTCCAGGCCAGGGGGGACTAGGGGGCTCTTTTCTTTCTTTCCTTCCTTGCATCCTTCCATCTTCATTTTTTTCTTTGGGGGCTCTTTCTTTGTTTCCTTCCTTCCTTCCTTCTTTCCTTCTTTGGGGTCTGTTTCTCTCTCTCTCTCCTTTCTTTCTATGTTTCCTTCTTTCTTCTAGCCCACCTATGTCCCTCCTGGCCTGCCCTGCAGGAGGCCCTGGCCTGACCTCCCTTTGGGCCCCTAAGAAAGAAAGAAAGCCCCACCCAGGGCACCTCCAGGCTGGCCTGCCTCTAAGAGACACCCTGGCCTCACTTGGCCTGTCCTGCCACTAATGGTGCCCCTGGACTTTCCTGGCCTGCCACTAACAGTCCCTGGCCAGGACTGCTAAGTAAGGGTGAATCCCATCAGCCCTGCTCCCTAGGCCTGGCCTGGGCTCGGAGGCGCGGGGAGGTGGGCACCAAGGTGGCGCAGACCTGCCCCACCTGCCTCTGCGGAGTCAGCTCCAGCTCCAGGCCCTGGGCAGGGGTCGCTCCATCCTGTGACTGTGGCGAGTGAAGGGGTCTCCTGCCTGAAGATGCCTGGAGTTCCCATCACACACATGTGCACACATGTGCGTGCACACACACACACACATGCACACGGTGGAGCCACCATCACACAGTTAGGCTGGATGAGGAGAAAGGAGAGTGTTCCTCCAGCCCAAAGCTCAGCTGAATGGGGCCCTGCAAGGGGGATGAGGTGGCTCTGCCCTGCATGGATCCCCACCCACCCCTCCAGGGCCAGTGTGCCCATCACCAGGTTAACCCTCCCTGTTGAGTTAGGAGCTGCCCGCCCTGGTAAACATGCCCCGGGTTGCCAAGGGGAGAGAACAATTCAGCCCCCACCCCCACCACAAACTGGGCTAATTCACAGAACAGAGAGGTGTGGGGTGCAGGAGGGGGCCAGGTGGGCTCAAGGGCAGGGGCTACACCCAGGGAAGGCCCATCATTTTTTTCTGGAGGCAACAGTGGCCTTACCTCTCCCAGCCAGGCTGAGACCCCCCAGCACAGCCCAGGTTCAGGGATAAGGTCCCTCTGCAGATGGGGTGGACCCCACCCCTGAGGCTCACCCGGGCCGCAGGAGTCCCTAGGACCTAATAAGACACACAAATCAGCAGGCGGGCCGCAGGCCCTGGGCATGCAAGGACAGGGAAAACTGAGCCTGGCCTTGGCAATCCCGCTGCCCCCGAGCCTGGCCCGGCACCTGGGTGTGCCCACAGCCCCAACATCGAGAGGATGAGCCTGCCACGGGGAACGGCGGGCATGTGGCCCAGCTGTTGGGGGAGCCCAGCCCAGATACCGGGCAGCCCACAGCCTCCTTCTCGCCCTGGCTCTGACCAGCCCTGCACTTCTGTCTGGTCAGGAGGACCAGGCAGGCCTGCGTGCATGAACTAGAATAGCAGGCGGCCACTCGGAGGAGAGAAAAGCTGGAAACCTGCTTGAGGAAGGTGGAGGTGTCCCCAGCGCTGATCTCATGAGGGGATCTACGGGGAAATGTCCCCTTTTATCACTCTCCCAGGAGTGAACCTGCCCCAGACCTGCCCACCTTCCTGCCACCAGCACCCCCCTAGCCTTCCATGTCTCAGGAGAAAGCAGCAGGCTAGCGACCCAGGCTCCTTGACACAGCAGCAGCCTGTGACTTCATCATGGGCGGTCAGCCTCACTGTTCACATCTGCTAAATGGGAATATTTCTCACTCTCCTCCTGAGCAGATGGCTCCTTAAGTAACTGGCCACAGAAGAAAGAGCCCCGGACCCAGTTCATGATGGGCAGTGATGCCATGAGACCCACTGTGTGGGCTCCCACAGCCTCATGATAAGAAACTTGGTCACTGCTCTCAAGGAGCACCTGAGAGTAACAAGACCCAAGTCAGAGATTTGGAGCCCAAAGGAGAGTGTCCAGGCAGTTCCAGGAAAGGCTGCCGCCTTCCCCACGCAAGGGCCATGCACGTGTTCAGTAGAGGCGAGACAGTCGGAGGCTGGGAGCAAAGAGGGACACACTCTCCTCCTGAGCAGATGGCTCCTTAAGTAACTGGCCACAGAAGAAAGAGCCCCGGACCCAGTTCATGATGGGCAGTGATGCCATGAGACCCACTGTGTGGGCTCCCACAGCCTCATGATAAGAAACTTGGTCACTGCTCTCAAGGAGCACCTGAGAGTAACAAGACCCAAGTCAGGGATTTGGAGCCCAAAGGAGAGTGTCCAAGCAGTTCCAGGCAAGGCCGCCTTCTTCCCCACACAAGCAACATGCACGTGTTCAGTAGAGGCAAGACAGTCAGAGGCCTGCCCAGGAGCGTTGGAGGGCACGGTGTGGACTGAGCTCCCTGGCTGGTCTGGAGCTGGCACCTGAGCACTGAGAGACCCTCAGTGTCCACGAGGAGGGGCGAGGGGATGGGAGGAGGGGATAGCTCTGGCCTGGCTGGTCTGAGCCTGTCTGGCCCTGGGGTCTTCCCAGCAGGCCTGGAGGCTCTTGTCTCTCTCCCATGGTAGGTGCCCACCAGAGCCACAAGCAATGTTTGGGTGCCCAAGAAGAGGGGGAAAAAAGAACAGGCCAATTGTCAGTGTCCCTCTGCTTCCTTCTAGAGTCAGGCAGAGTGTGTGAAGGAGAGGACAGCTGCCCACCCCGGAGTCTTCAGAAAGGAGAGGCCCGTACCGGCAGCGGCCATAGACATGACCTCGGGCCCTCTGCCCCAGCATGTGGGCTGGGTTCCCAGCATCTTGCTCTGAACATGAGTCTTCCTGAAGACAGACCACACCTGCTGGTGGCTCTTCTCCAGCAGGCCCAGGAGTTGGGAGAGCACAGAATGCTGTGTGCATCCTGGGGACTCGGGGCACAGGTCACCTCCTGCCGTCCATCCTTCCACAGAGCAGACAGGAAGGGTGGTGCATGGCTCCCAGCTCCCCCTGAGTTCCTCTCCTCTTCTGAGACCCTCCAGGGCAACAACATTAACATAGTCAGTGCTCACCTTGTCAGCATCTCCACTCAGGACCAGAGCAGCCTCTGCTGTGGAGGCACCCAACATCCAAGTGGCTGAACCATACACAGAGCCTTGGAGGACAGTGGCTGTCATCTTGGAGATTTCCCAGTATCTTCTTTTGCTAGGTAAAGGGGCTGAACCCTGGAGGGGCTCGAAGCTTTTACTAAGGGACACAGTAGAGCACCTCTTGCCCTTGACCCCTATCAGTGACCCCGAAAGGCTTCTGTGCCCATCTCAGACCAAAGAAAGGGCAGCACTAACTCTCTGGAAGGCATGTGGGGAGGGGTCTGCTCAAGACGCCCCTGGGAGAACTGTGCCTGCCAGCTCCTCTGCACAGCCGACGTGGGCCCTGTCCTCTCTGGCCAGGCTGCTGGTCCTGCAAACTGCAAACCTGGCACATCACCTGTCACCAATGAGGAGACTGGGGCTCAGAGATTGGTGGCTCTCCAGCCCTGGGGCGCACGTCTGGGAGCCTGTTCTGCAAGTGTCCCGCATAAGTGCCCATTAGCGTGGCTTCCCAGCCCTGCCTGCGGCTGTCCCTGCCCAGTGCCAGGGCCCTGGTGTCGCCCTGGCCCACTCCCCTCTCTGCAAGGCCTCATGCCTGGCCCTGCAGCTGCACAAGCGCCCGGCAATGAAATAGGCGAGGAGCCCTAATAAGAGAGCGGATGGCTTTATAATTCCTGTCCAGACTCATGAATGATTCCCTCGGTCCTCATCCTGTGCCGTCAGGTGTCTCCCCACCGGCTGGAAGCCGTGGCTTATCTAATGGGTCAGACGTGAGCAGGCGCTGATATAAAAATAGAGGCAGGGGTGGGCTCTGGGACAGCTGCAGGCCTCCCTCCCCTCCCATGTCCTTCCAGGGCCTCCCCTCCCCCACCCACGCCCAGAACGCCAGGCCTCGGGCAGAGACTGGTCAGGCAGGGCTGGAGGGCAGGTGCCTCCAAGGCTCGGCCACCGTCTCACTTTCTACTTGTAAGTCTGTTGAGATTATCCATTTTTCTTCAGTCCGTGTGTGTCGTCTGTGTCTTTCTAAGAATTTGCCCATTGAATTGAGGTTACCTATGTGTTCGCATCCAGCAGTTTATACCAAATCCTTTCATCCTTTCACTTCTGAGTGGTTTCTGGTGACGTCCCTACTTTCATTACTATTCAGTGATCTGAATCTTCTCTTTTTACTCTTGATCTGTCTAGCTAAAGGTCTGTCATTTTTTGATCTTTAAAAAAACTCTTTATCATTGACTTTCTCTATTTTATTTATTTCCACTCTAACTTTTATTATGTTCTTTCTTCTGGTTGCTTTAGATTTAGTTTGTTTATCTTTTTCTATTTCTTAAGGTAGAAATTTATTAAGTAGATTTGAAAACTTTATTAATTTGAATATAGGTGTTTACAACTATAAAAGTTCCTCTTAGTACTGATTTAGCCACATTCATAAGTTTCATATGTTGGGTTTTTATTTTCATACTTTTATCTAGAAATATTTTTTTAATCTTTATGATTTTTTTTTTTTTCTTAGCCACTTTTTTTTGTGTGTGTGTGTGTCTTTTTGTGACCAGTAAGGGGATCGCCACCCTTGGCTTGGTGTTGCCCGCACTGCGCTCAGCCAGTGAGTGCACCGGGGCCATCCCTATATAGGATCTGAACCCACAGTGGGAGCACCAATGCACTCCCAAGCGCTGCACTCTCCTGAGTGCACCACAGGGCCGGCCCTAATCTTTCTGATTTTGATTTTTCTTTGAGCCATTTAATATTTAGAAGAATGTTGTTTAATTTCTGTGAATTTTCTAAATTTCTTTCTGCTTTGGATTAATCATTATTTTCTTTTGGGGTTGGAAAAATACTTTACATGACTATTATGCTTTTAAATGTATTGAGACACTGCGGCCTCTTATATGTTGTGACCTAACCTGGGTTTACCTGGAGAGCACCCCATGTCACGTGAGTAGAGGGTGTGTCAGGGCAGGCTGCTCTCAGGCGGTCGGGCGGGTGGGTCGTGGAGTTGCTCGGGTTTTCCTTTCCCTTCCAGTCTTCAGCCTGGTTGTCCATCCGCTGCTGGAAGTGCAGCATTGGAGTCTCCAGTGACTCTCGTTGAATTGGCTGTGTCTCTCTCAGACTCCCTCAAATTCTGTCAGTTTTGCTGCACATATTTTGACAGTCTGATGTTGAGTGCATGTAGTTTTACAGCTCTTTTGTCTTAGTGATTTGACCCTTCTGTCATGATAAAGTATCTTTCTTTGTCCTTGTTAGTAAGGTTAAGTCCATTTTGTCTGGTGTTAGTGTAGATGATGCAGCTCTCTCTTGGTTAATGTTTTTATGGTCTTTTCCCCCCATCCTTTTAATTTCAACCTACTTGGTTCTTTGAATCTAAAGTGCATCTCTTGCAGGCCGGATATAGTTTGACTATTTTCTAATCCATTCTGACAATCTCTCCTTTTATATTGGAGAGTTTATTCCATTTCAATTAAATTTAATTATGAATAGGGTAGGTTTTATGCCTGTCCTTTTGCTATTTGTTTTCTCTATTTCTTATGTTTTTTTGGCCCTTTATTCCTTCATCACTATCTTCGTTTGGGTTAAATAGATATTTTCTAGTGCTGCATTTTAATTCCCTTCTTGTTTCTTTTACTCTGTGTCTTAGTCCGTTTCTGTTGCTTATAACAAAATACTTGAAACTGGGTGATTTATGAAGAAAACAAAATTTAGTGCTTACAATTTCTGAGGCTGGGACATCCAAAATTTGGGGAACACATCTGGGGAGGGTGTTAGTGATGACTTCAGTGACAGTAGGGTATCACATGGCTAAAATGGCAGAGCAGAGAGAGACAGACTCTCCTCCTCTCCTTTTAAAGCCCTCAGAACCACACCCCTGACCACCATTTTTAACCGATTCACTACAGCATGGTCCTACAATCCAATCACCTCTTCAAAGCTCTGCCTTTCAATCACCATAATAGGATTTCCCACCCTCTTAACAGTCACAGTGGGGGCTAAGTTTCTAATACATAAAACTTGGGGGACACAGTTCAAGCTTCAGTGAGTTTTGGGGTGACTTAATTCTATCCACTACACTGTACTCTTAAAATAATTTTCTCAGTGATTTTTCTGGGGATTACAATTAATGTATTAACTTAAAATAATATAGTTTAGTTTAATACCGACTTAGTTTCTTTAGCATTTAAAAACTTGTTTCTAACAATTCTCTGTCCCTTCCTTCTCCTTTCTGCAATTATCTTCACCCAAATGACATTTTTGTACATTATAAACACATCAACACTGTTTTATAACTATTGGTTTTTGTAATTATCTTTTATTTCAGAAGAGTTACAAGCTAAAAATATCATTTAACCTGTCTTTTATATATACACGCACACATACAGACATGCATTGCTTAATGATGAGAATATGTTCTGAGAAATGCATCATAAGGTAGTTTCACCATTGTGGAAACATCACAGAGAACACTTACACATGCCTAGATGGCACAGAGTATGACACACCTAGACTATACGGCACAGCGTATTGTTCCCAGGGTACAAACCTGTACAGCATGTTACTGTACTGAACACTGCAGGCAATTGTAACACAACTGTAAGTATCTGTGTCTCTAAACACATCTAAAAATAGAAGTACAGTGAAAATATGGTCTGAAAGCTAAAAAATTGTATACCTGTATAGGCACTTACCATGAAGGGAGCTTGTAGGCCACGGGTTGTGAGTGCATAGGAGGGCCTGGGACATTACTGTGCACCTCTGCAGACTTTGCAGACATGGCACACTTACTCTGCACTAAGTTTATATGAAAATAAAGTAATTGTACTATGATGATGTGATGTCAACAAGGTCACTAGGTGATAGAAATTTTTAGTTCCATTGTAATCCCATGAAAATACTGTCATATGTGTGGTCTAATGTTGACTGAAACGTAATTCTGCAGCATGTGAGGCTATGTGTCTTATTTTTCATATTTACTGGTGCTCTTTACTTCTCTCTCTGGATTCCACTTACTGTCTTGTGTCTTTTCATTTCAGCGTGAAGATCTCTCCTTAATGTTTGTGGCAGGGTGGGTTTGATAGCAATAATTGTGTTTTTGTTTTTCCTTTGAGAATTCTTTATTTCTCCTTCATTTTTAAAGAAAAGTTTTGCTGAATGTAGAATTATGGATATTTTGTTTCCAGTGCTTTAAATATGTCATTCTGTAACATGAGTTACATCTTATCCAGTGTTTCTGTATATAGAAGGAGGAACTCATCGGATGCCCAGTTCACAACATTTTATATAGCAGACGTGTCCTGTAGGTCAGGGGTCAGCAGAATTTTCTGTAAATGCCCAGGTAGCAACTATTTTAGATTTTGTGCGTTTCCTGTCTCCATCACCCAATTCTGTTATTGTGGCACAAAAGCAGTGTGAACACAGAATAAATCCATGTGAGTCCCAGTAAATCCATGGGCCACAGCTGGTGACCTCTGTTTCACATGTAAAGAATAAGCTTCTGAAAGCCTATTGTAACATGATATATACTAAGAAATGCCTGCTTAAAATAAGAATCATGTAACTTGCCATCCCCTTTCAGGAATAGAAATTGGTAGAACTGTTCAAAGTTAGCTTCCTTAGCTAATTAAAACAAATTAATCATTTCCTCCCAATTATGTGCACCAAAGACAATCAGCTCCTTTTTTTTTCTCTGCAATGTGTGTGCTTGTGTGTTTGTACTTCTTTATGTGTGCATATGTGCGTGCTTGTGTGTGCGTGCACACGTGTGTGTGTGTGTGTGTGTGATTTGCAGCATGACTCCTGGGAGCATGTGAGAAGAAGGGAGCCCCTTCCCCACTGGTTTGTTTTTTTCCCTGAACGCATGTGTGTGTGATTTGCAGCATGACTACTGGGAGCATGTGAGAAGAAGGGAGCCCCTTCCCCACTGGTTTGTTTTTTTCCCTGAACGCAGGGAGCAGAAGTGTGTTTGTTTTTGCAGGATTCCCACTCGGGGTGTGTTGACATTTGGCTTAGGTGAGCTGCTCTTTCCAAATCCTGCAGCCGTTCACAGGCTCTGACGTCTGGCGCGTTTGCCAGTTCATGAGTAAACCAGTCCTTTCCAGCATTTGCTCTGGTCCAGTTCACGCAGGAATGCGGAGCCGCATCATTGCCTGAGGCGTCCTGACCGAAGGAGGTGAAGGGAGAGCCTCTGCCCACCCCACGACCTCTCTCACCGCGGCCAGCACCGGTGTGCGATCTGTCAGGGGAAAGCCTCGCCAGCCCACGTGCGTTTCATTGAATGAATACGTGGCGGAGCTACGAGAAGTCACTGAAGAAAACTGGTGTCCGGGGAGGGTGTTCATGGCCGCGAGCTCTGCAGCTTCCACTTGACTCCTCTGGAGAAAGCGGGGTGCTGTGGTGAGGAGATGACGGGACCAAATGACAAGGACTTTCACTTTGTGTCCCGGCCCTTCCATCGGATGTGGCCTCTGGCAGGAACCGAGGACCGTCACACATTGTACCCAACTAGTGACAATCAACCCTGTACCCACATACATGTATAATAAACTGTCTTTAAAATAAATAAATAACCCCCTCCACTTCCGCCGCAGGCCCTGTCACACCCGGAAGGCGCTGTGGCAAGTGTCCATGAGAGACTTTCCCTGCACCCTCTGACCTCCCCAGGCCACAGCCTCCAGGCCACAGCCTCCCGGCCAAGAAGGCCATTGGGATGCCACTGAGGCCCGGCCCTAAAGTCCAGGACACAGCCAGCACTTCCAGAAGTGGCTTCTGCCACAGGGAGCCTTGGCCCCTCCCCGGCGCAGGCCACTGCCGGCCATGGAGGCTGCCTACTGTCCTCCAGGCCCTGGGCATCGTTCCCGTCCCCTCAGCCGCCTCCTGGCCTGAGATACCCACCCGTGCATGACACGTCAGCCAAGTGCCTGCCACATGCAGCGCTCCTCACATGGACACGGGTCCCCCCCAGCCTGGCCACTCTGTCCCTGAGACCTCATCACAGCCACCCCGCACCTCTGGCTCAGCCTTGTCTACACACCAGGAGAACCACTTGCCAGCGCATGCCAGGCACAGAATCCCCAGGCCTCCCTCTTCCTGGGCTGGGACCTGATGTCCACATCTCCCAGTTCCTCGTTTCTATCTCCTGATGACAGCAGCCAAACATGCGCCATCTATGAGGGGTCATACCGAAGGCCTGTACAAGCCATCGCCTGCTGGTGATCGTCGACTGACCCGCCAGCCACCCCATCCACGGGAAGCAGACCTCTTGCTCCCTGCAGATCTCCTGCTGTCCTCATGAAAAATACCTGACGACAATTTAACTCTGCTGTCTCCGAAAGCAGCAGCTCTAGAAGCCCGGTTTCTGGTGGAAACGTCTTCGCATTCGCTTCTGCAGCTGCACTTCACCTGCCCCGCCTGTGCGTGTACACACTTGTCCCTGGTCCTTCCTTATGGCTTCTGTCCCTCTTCGTGCAACACCTCACTCTGCGTGTCTTCTGACAGTGACAAGAGGTCAAGGGCACAGGTTACGACTGTGGGCTAGGGGTGGACGCCGAGGTGGCAGCCTTGGCCTACACAGATGACGAGGGTGTCATTGTTGGCTTTTCTTTTACCTGTAATGTGCCTCAGTTTCCTCATCTATGAAATAATAATAACAGCACCTGCCTCACTGGAATACTGACGACATTAGTGAAGTTTCTGTGTCCAACACAGAGAACATGCTCAACAGTGTTGGCTGTGACTGTCATCTCTGGTCTCCTCAGGCAAATCTCTCCTGACATTCACCACTGTCCTCAAAACAACACTCAGAGTCCCTCTCTCATTGTGTCTCCCCAGTCCACCTGCATCTAAGTTCTCCTTCCAGGTCCTGTGACTGTGTCCAAGTCGGTGTCACCCACAGAGGCAGAGCCACCCTTGTAAGTACAAGGACAAGTCCTCCCAGCTGAGCCCACGCTCCAGGCTCCTCTGTGTCTTCCACAATTCCACGCTGTCAGGACTCCCCCTCTGGATCTTCCTCCACTTGAAACCCCAGTCCACTAATTGCTTCCCCAAAAGCTACATGTCTGGTCAAGTCGACCTATCTGAAAAAAAACACTTAAAAAGAATTTCACTGAGTCCTGAGTCTTTCTGTAGCTGTTTTTCATAGAATATCCTTCAGTAAAACAAAACAAACATTTACTGATTGCCCTTACAGAGTCCCATTATATTGGAACATTGAAATTCCCAGAGAAAACTATAGAATAAATAAAAATTACAAATTAAAAAGTCTAAAACAGCCAAATCCCACTGGAAGTTAGCTAATGGGGCAAGCCTGTGCATCCAGCTCGGTGATTGAATGAGAGATGGAAGCAGACATTCCAGTCTTGCTGGTGCAGATCATCTTCTCTGTCCACCCGGAGAAGCAGAACCCTGCCGGGGACCAGCCCCAGCACAGAGATTGTAAAGGTCCCCACTGGTAAGGGATCTCCCAACAGGGAGGAAGGGCATTGTCGGCGATGGATGGACAGCAAACACACAGACTCAAGGGATCTGCTGAACGCTGACACTTTATTGAAGCATGTATACACTTTTTATACTTTTTCTTAAAGGCTACATAATCATTAAAATACTCAATGAACAATATCATAATATCTCTTTGTAAGTGACATATGTTCTAAGAAAAACAGCATTACAGTTTATTCCCAGAAAAGACAATTACAATGTCCTTTCCTTTGAGCAAGAACATTACAACCCATTGGTCCCATATAATCATCACTTTTCATCACTTGCAATCATTATCAAAATTACATCCATGGCACAATAGACTTTCTATGACGTTATTAAAACTTGATTCACACCTACATCTAACTATTCTTTATTCCTAAATAAACACTCTAAAAATTAACTTGCTTAACTCTTAACTTCTACTTCTATTGTAAAACAAAAGATTGTACATTAACTCCTTCCAAGCAGCCAGGCCAAACTCTCAGGCAACAGACAAGGTGAATGCCTACATAGGTTCGTTGTCCCCTTCTGGCCCCCACTGCCACAAACCATCTCCTGAAAATCCATAATCATAAGTATCATTAGTATG
>NW_007726960.1:314007-342354 GCF_000696425.1 Galeopterus variegatus
AATAGACCTATGGGAATTATCCACAGAGCATTAGAAGTTATTCCACAGGTATTTATGGAGCGCCTGCTGTATGTCAGCACCTGGCACACAGCAGCTAACACTGATGAAAGGTGCTTCCCGTGATATCTGGACAAGCCTCGGTCCTGCAGGCCCTGCCCTCTCCTGCAGGTCTGGAGTCAGGCCCCATCCAGAGCTTGTCTTGTTGGCAGCTTCTTTTGTCATCAGTTTCGTATCATCCAAAGCATAATTGCCCACAATTTTCCAGGAGCCATTCTAGGCATCAGGGGTGCAGTAGTGGATCAGACAGACAGAATGCCTGCCCGCCACACAGGTGCCAGAACTACTTTCCTTAAGTGAAAAACGATTGTGTTTCCTCTGCTAAAAATCCTCAGTAATCCCATCAGGGACAACTAAGCCCAGGCCCTCTGTGTCTCCAAGCAGGAGCAGGAGGGAGAAAATCCAATCCCCATCAGGGATCCGGCTTTCAGAAGTACAGACCAAGTCTCTGACTCCATGTCCACTGCACCGAGGAGCTTCAAGCCAGGTGAGGAGTGTGTGTCTGGAAGTCTGGCAGGTTGATACAGCTGTGCTGTTCCTGCAGTTACCAGCTCCACACCCAAAGAACCCAGTTTCTCCCCCAAATCCACCCTTCATCCTTGTTCTCCTTAATCCACCTGTTTAGTTTAATATGTTTAACTAAATTAAAAATTACATTTAGTAAATATTGAATGCCCATTCCCCGTGAAGGGCACTGTGCTAAATCCTTGAGATGTACAGAGAAAATTTATACCCAAGTAGTTTATAATCACATTTTTATGTTCTGCAAAACCGCATTCAAATATAGAAAGGACTTGTGTTTTGCACAGAAATGTAGAATTTCATTATTTCAAACACCAGGTAAAAAAGGCAGGGCTATTCTGTGGTTCGGTCTCCACCTCCACAATCACAGCATGCTTGCCATGTGCCTCAGAGCCTTTCTGCAGAACCTGGAGATCAACCACAATTCCCTGGCTTAGGTTCAGGCCAGAGAACAGTACCCAGATCTTCAGAAAGTAGAATAATCTTTAGGATAAGAACTTCTGCCTGACAGAAAAAAATCTAGAGCTCATTAGGTATTTTCATGAAAATATACTATTAAGTATTGTTAACACAACATTAAAAAATAATTTTAGGTATGCTGTATAATCAATTTTTATTTGGATAGGAATTGTTGACTTAGGTTAGAGCAGTGTCCAGAGGCAGCCCTGTAGTTCACTAGCTAGACTCATGAAGAAAGAATCTCCAATTTTAAATACAAATCTGCAGATTTTTAAAGTCATCATCTTTGAACCCACAAGAGTCACAGATTCCAAATATTCTCCTTTTATTTACACAAGGGCCCCCTCAACACTAATTAAGGCTAAACGAGACAGCAGAAAATTTTCTTTTCCCTAAAAAAAGAAATTGCATTTCACTAGGTAATGGAGTAGAGTTGTGAGTTTGTATTTTACAAGACTCTGTTAAGAAATGTCCGTAATTTCTCCCTTCACCTTTCCTGGGGCCTGGTCGGCAGCAGCCTCGCCACTTTCATACTTGGAAGCCAGCACTACAGGACCTTGATCAAGGTGAGAGTGTAAAGCATGCGTAAAGCATTTACCTAAGGCACATGTTCGTTGTGACAGCTTTTCCTGGAGAGCTGATGGAAGTCACAGGACAGGAGACCCTGCCCCTCCTGGCATGGTCACCAGGTCCTGCCTCATAGCAGAAACTTGTGTCTCCATTGACATTTCTTAAGACAATCAATGGGGGACAGAACATTTCCTCCAAAGTACTCTCAGGGGCCAACCAGGAAAGACAGCAGGTCCTTGAGGCACTGAGCCACCTCAGGTTGGATTCATGTGGCCATTTGTGACAGTTCATGCATTCACTCTGAAATCATCCTCCTGACACCCCCACTTCCCCACAGCCACATCTGCCTCCATGTGCTCCTCTGGGGATGTCCGTACAGCCCCTTGCAACACCTGCCATGTTTGTAGTTTGCCTCCCTCAAAGCACCCAGTATGCAGTTGCTACATAACTGTTTGGACGAATGGATGTAAATGAAGAATTAATGATTCCTTGTCCATTAGTAGTTGCAGAGAGAGAGCAATGGGAAAGTCTCATAGAAATCACTTTATGTTAACCGGAAAAATGATTAAGGGGATTCTCATGCATCTATTCTTCATAGTATAAAAGGATATTTCATTTAACTCCAATCTTCACGTGAGACTTATTATGAAATCTAAATTTACTCTCTTATCTCCTGAACTTGGAGTAACCTAGATGACTCAATCATGCTTATTCATTACACACATATTCCATAAATATTAATAACTCAATATGCATCAGATACTAAGAGTACACAGTAATAAGAAAAGAGTTCTGGCCTCAAAGTTATACAATCATGTAGCACAGGAAAAAGATATGTACATGAGAATTAAATGAAAAGCAAAATATTTAAGTTAGAAGAGATGCACAGACAAAATAAAATATTCGTCATAGCACAGAGGACTAGGTGTACTGGGGCAATCAGGGAGGCTTCCTGGAGGAAAGGATGTTTTGCTGGGGACTCCCCTCTGCTCTCCAGCTCTTTTCTCTCCCCCATTTTGCTCTGCTTTGTACCCCTGGACATGACCCCACCAGGCTCCTTTGTCCCTGAAGGGGATTCTCATGTATCTCTTCTTCATAGTATAAAAGGATATTTCATTTAACTCCAATTTTAACGTGAGAATTACTATGAAATCTAAATTTACTCTCTTATCTCCTGAACTTGGAGTAACCTAGCTGACTCAATCATGCTTATTCATTATACACATATTCCATAAGTATTAATAACCCAATATGCATCAGATACTGAGTACGTAGTAATACAAAAAGAGCTCTGGCCTCAAAGTTATATAATCATGCAGCACAGGAAAAAGATATGTACATGAGAATTAAATGAAAAGCAAAATATTTAAGTTAGAAGAGATGCACAGACAAAATAAAATATTCGTCATAGCACAGAGGACTAGGTGTACTGGGGCAATCAGGGAGGCTTCCTGGAGGAAAGGATGTTTTGCTGGGGACGCCCCTCTGCTCTCCAGCTCTTTTCTCTCCCCCATTTTGCTCTGCTTTGTACCCCTGGACATGACCCCACCAGGCTCCTTTGTCCCTTGGCTTTCCAGGCTGAGAACTGGGTTTAGCCGATCAGAAGCCTCAGCAAGAAATCAGAGGGTGGGAAGGAGTAAAGGTTGAGCATGTTTTTACTGTCCTGCCCCACCCAGTCACACCAGGACAGCGCAGGGGCTGCGCCTCCCGTGGATCGATTCCCACCAGCTCCCGCAATGGCCCCGTTTCCCTTCCCTCCTTTATGACAGGGATGCTGGCTGCTCCCGCTGCTTCTAGATCTTGAGTGTCTTGCCATCCCTCAGTGGTTCCTTANAAGACAGACTTAGTTCCCAGAAAGAAAGAATCGTCTGATAATTAGAGTTTTCTGCAACAGCTGGATCACCTTTGTCCATGGCCTCCCTACCTCTGGGGTGAGTAGGGCTCTCCTGGGAATCTGGTTAAAAATACAGACGACCAAGCTTGAAGTCAGTGCGATGGCAGTGGGGACAGAGCGTATGCATTTTAACAAGGCCCCAGGCGATCCTCAAGCAGATGGACATGGGCCCTATTTTGAGAAACTTTGAACTTGGAGCATGAAGTCACTTCATTCAAGTACCCAACTGCACTGAAAGGACGGTTGTTGACACGGTGCCTTCTGATGGGGAGATTCTAGGATTCAGTGACCAAAACCCTTCTCTGGAAAGACAAATCTGCTTTGTATGAGCAAAATAGGAAGGAGTCATAGGAAGACCACTTAGAAAGTTTTTAACTCATGCGTGAGAGAAGTAATACGTCCCTGCACCGGGTCAGTGGGAAGAGAAGAAACAGCTCTCCACCCCGTCCCCTCTGCTCCTGACCCTGCCCTGGTCTCCCAGGAAAGCTGGTGCAGCTGCTCTCTCTGAGCTGGGCTGCAGGTGCCACCACTGCGCATGAGCCCAGCCTTCAGTTGTCCACACACCCCTGGCTGCCTGTCTATACCAACACGCACCCACAGAACCTTTCAGCAAAGACTGTGCTTCGGGACTTTGGTTTTGAAAAGCCATGTGGTTCCACGGCCAAGCCCCATGGGGAGTTCTCCGGGCAGATCTTCCAACCTGGCAGGGTTAGAATCGTCATATGGACACTGGCCGGAGGTCAACTCGACTATTTTAAAGGGACTGGAAATGGGAGGTTCTGGAGAGAGTCAAGACCTTTAAATCGTATCCTGATTCTAATTGCCCTGGAAATTTTCCAATTTCCTTACAAATACAGCATGTGGAATGTGCAGCATTTGCCGTTCTTCGAAGCAAAGCTGAGCTTCAACCGCTGATTTATTGTTGCCATGCTTTTTAGAAGTTTTGCCTTAAGCTTATGAGCACTAAAGTAGAAAAATGAGAATAGCATCCAACCAAACAAGCAGAGAATGGAGGAAGGAAAACGTGTGCAGGGATGACAAGATAAATAGGGGGGAGGCAGGGGCTCATCTTCCCAACCAAAGTGAAGTCACGGTCAAGGAAACCCATTCAAACAACACAAAACACAACTTCTTCCTAAAGTTTCTCTCCTCCACTCAGGCCAGTACCTGACCTACTAGTGTGATGGTTGCTCAGGTGCTTAAGGCAATGTTCACCTTGCAAATGTCTGCTGAGGACCTGTTACGTGTCCCGCACAGACCAGATGCTGGGGAGCAAGTCGGAGGAGACTGAAAATTGGTCCGAGTGTTGAGACGCTGGGAGGATGCAGGAAATGAGGCACCGCCCCACCTACTGTCAAGACACCATGTGTGGTGTCCATCTCTAGGTTAGTTTTTCCTATATATTTTCCAAGTATACAGAGCACCTTTCATCCTATGTAACAAGGAATTATGAAGACTTAATTTCAAAAGTTGCTTAGTAATTGAATAAAACTTCTTATGTAGAAATTGTGGGAAAACATGCAACATCTTTAGAATGCCATTGGAAAAAACACCAGATCATGAAAGTGGACTGTACTAATGATCCAGGAGAGGGCAAATCAAAAAGTTCATGGGAAGATTTGTGTTAACTTTCAATTCCATTTTTCCATGAACCTTTTGAAGTATCCTTGTATGTATTCATGCTATTTTAAAAACTACAGTGTGCATGAATAAAATTATTAAGTTTAAAAATTGTCTCAAACTGCCCACATCAGATGATCTTTTTTCTTGTACTGACTATACGAAAGCCCTTACCATGAAGCCTGGGAGAAAATTGCACATTTCAAAGCCCATGCCTCTATTTAATTACTGATGCATTTGGTGTCGCCTGCTGTGCCACGGGCTATGCAGGAACTGTGAGGACGCTGGGAAGTGACAGGAGCGTCTCAGGGCCTCCCTGCCCCACAGGGGAAGTCAGCTGATGCACGATGGACACAGCAGGGTGCACAGTCTAGTCTCTTATGGGAGGAGCAAAGTGTCCTGACGCTCCCACTAGGTAGACATGATACCTAATTGGTGATATTTTAGGTCACTTCATGAAAAATTTGGCATTTTGAATTGAAAATAATTCAGAAAGATTTACAGGTTAAAAGGTGGTGAGATTAGAATTTCAGGTTAACATGAGTAAATAATGATGAAACTTATAACTTGATTGGGTGATACTCTAAGCATTGTTCCGTTGGGTCTTTATCAGAGCTCTCAGGGACAGAGGTTTTCACAAGTATTTAGAAGAAGAACCACCTTAGGAAGTCCGGGCTTTCCCACGGACACGCAGTAATCACATGCAGTTGCCCAAGCCTAGACCTTCTGCCCATAAAGGAACAGTGATTTTTCCTGCACAGGACCGTGTCCTTTGGAATAAAGGATGAAAACATGGCATTTCTCAAAAAGGAAAAATGGTATTTCTGAGAGACTCACAGGAGACATAAGAATGTAGAAGGAGCTGAAAAGGGGGACCCTGGAAGTGCCAAGAGGAAGACTTAACTGCAGCATCATCGCCAGTGAGAAGGGATGTGCTGGTGATCACAGGCTTTCCCAAAAAGGCCAGCGTGAGGGCCATGGATGAACCCCAGGACGGGATCCCAGTCTGTTCTGGCTTTGCCTCTTACATTGAGGACCCATCATGATGGCAAGCACATAATGGTGGCCAAAATACTGCTGAATGATTCAATAAATGCATAAAGTAACTTACTTGATGGGTTCAGAACCACACATTGTCACAGACATAGGATGGGGTGTTGGCACTTCAGCAAACTCTTACATTACAATTGTGGCTCATTATGTTTACCAAAATACCTTGAAAATGCACTTAGATGTGCTCAGACAAGAACAAAGGAAAGAAGAAAAGGAAGGAAGGAGGAAGGAGGAAGGAGGGAGGAATTTGAGCACGATACTGTCTACAGTGAGTGCAGGATGGTAGAAAAAATTTAGACACATTTTAGAGAATTACAAATAAAATTCAAATAACTAAGAACCAGCTGCTGGTGGGTGGCTGCTGGGAGCTCCATACCCTGTGACAGTGAATGCTGGGTGAGTTTGTGGCAGACATTTGTGCACAGGGACACAGGCTACACTGTCTGGGAAACTAACAGAATCTTCCATGTCTCTAAGATTTTATTATTCAGTGATATTTGGTATATACTTATGGAGGCCTGTTAGGTTTTGTCCACATTTTATTTTTTTGTCTATTTGTTAATTTATTTTAATTAACAATTGACCTCCTAAGCTTCATGATCGCTCATGTCCCTGGTCCCGTAAGTCCTTTCCTCCCTGTGTTCTATGTTGTCCCAGCACAGCACCCCATGAGGCACGACCATTGAGCTACAGCTGCAGCTGTGGGGTCTGCAGGTCCTGCGCAGCATCCATGAGCATGTCAGTCATGGTGAGGACAGCATAGGACTGTGTCCTTCACGTGTTGATGACTGAAGCCCTGCACGAGACTGCATGCTCAGTCTGCAGGTTTCATATGCTTGTAATCTAACAAAGACTCCTTAATCCATGTGTTTAGCAGAAAGCAATCTTCCCTTTTCCAAAGAAGAACAAAATGCTGGCCCAATGGCCTCCTAAGCCGGCAATACTCAGCCTGTTCATGGTTTTCAGCTCCACGAATCACACACAAATCCAGCCCAGCAGCAGAATCCCCTCAGCTGCAAACTTCAAGTTCCTTCAGAGCCTCCCAAAAAACACAACATTTTGAGTGTTTAGCCCAAGCTATGCATGGGCTAAAGTGTTTAGAGAGGACAGATAGTAATTGGATAATATGTACTAGAAAGACCAAATATAAATTATCTGTCATTATGTTAAGTATATGATTCAGAGAAGTTACCTGCAATTTTCCCTCACATCAGCCTTTTGGGGCGGCATCAGGCATGATTCAATGTCCTTGATTCTTCCACGATTGTCACTGAATGGAGTCGCTTTGAGGAGCCTGCACCCTCTTGTTTCCAGATGATGACTAGTGTCTGGCAGTCGAGGACGGGAGCTTTGTCAGGACTCCACGTGGTGCCGCCAGCCCCAGGACCGCGTGGCCATCGGCTGAGCTACTTCCATTCTGTCCTGCTCCACACGTCACCGACTTTTCACCAAAGGTCTGTTCCAGGGAAACTCATGTTACTGTGAATAACACAGGAGAGGCTTTTTTTTTTTTTTTTTTAGAAAAATAAAGCTACCAAAAAGTTCTCTATAGTAGTTTACATGCTAGAAGATATTAAATCAAAAAACAAAACAAAACTTGTTTTTTAACCTGTTTTTCCCTTTTGTAATCTGAGTGGTAATATAGGTATCCAAACAGCTGCTTTTAACTGTTGTTATTTTTTCAACTCATTTTCTGTTGAAAGTACAGTAGACTGAATACTCTGAAAGAAGAAGAAAAAAAAGCCTGACCAAGGAAAATTACTTGAAAACTAATTGGCTATTTAGACCCTTTTAGCTGTTGACACATGGATTCCCCTATTATGGTATTTTGAATACATATCCAAAGCAAAGAAAGAAAATAATAAGATCTGTGTTTTTGCAAATGGAGACAAGGGTGAACTTTTGTGCATATCTGAACAACCAGATTATTTGTCAAGGCTGTCAGTACATGTTGCACTTTGCTTCTGTGCAAACCTCAGACAAGTGAATCAGAATAATGTAAGAAAACATGAGATGTCATCTTGACCACATACCCATTTCTCAAAGGGACTGTGCCGAACTTCTCCACAACAAGATGAATCAGCACACACTCGCAGACACACACAGAAACACACACACAGACACAGAGATGCACAGCACACACAGATACATACATAGGCACTCACAGATATAGACACACACGGACACACAGATATGCACACAGACATACACACAGATACACAGACACTCACAGATACAGACCTATAAATACACTGACACACACAGATACACAAACACACAGAAATACACACAAAGATATATACACATGCACACACAGAGATCCATACACAAAACACACAGACTTATACACAGATACACACTCAGACACACAGACATGCACATAAACTTTTTCAGGCTTTCCGGGGATGTGCATCAGAACACGTGGTCTGGACCTGAGACAAATTGAAGGCCAGAGTCCTGAGTGCTCCAGGTATGTGCTGACCTAGGAGACCTCTCATGGACCACGGACACTGAACATGGTCTATCCCTGGACCTTGCTCATGATGGTGACCCATGCACTCTGGCCCCCTTCAGCCTATTTCCAAAACTCTAGAAGGGACGAGGGCATTGTAATCCTGTTGGAACAATAAGTCTTCAGTCTAGAGGTATGCCTTCACCAGCCTCTGAGGGCGGGGAGGAGGGTCTAGTCCACCAGTGGGCTGAGGGAGACACAATGTCCAGAGGACATTGAAACGTAGAGACACAACATTTCCTATCACTGTAGGAGCAAGATCAGTACTCAAGTTAGATTTTTCTACGAACAAGGCTTCGTGTCGTCTCTGGGAAGGCTGTGGAAGTGTGCAATGGGCAGTGTACCTGGATTATCTGAAAATGTTTGGAGAGCTAAGCCTCTGAGCACTTTGCCTGTATTCAGCCTGAATTTCACAATGTGGGTGTTTGTAATAACCTATGTATCGTGCGCCATTAGTAAATCTGAAACTGTTGTAATTTCCTGAGCTTGGTTATTCCATTTCAGCCCCTGGAGAAAGGAGAAGTGTCTTTAGAGAAAAAGGAGTCTCTGTGAACTCTTCAGGCCTCTGAGACTGAGGGAACAGAACTCTGCAGGGGACATTGCCGAGATGGTAAGGACCCGACCCCAGCAGAGCCAGGATGGCCTTTGCAGTAGGAATGCATTCTGTCTGAACAGGTTAGACCACCATGAGGCATTCTTAACTGTGGCCAGAGCAGCTTATTTCAATTTCTGCTCAATTGAAAATTTGCTGCAAAGTAGCAACCAACCTACCTTCCTGTACCAGTACTCTAGAAACAGGACTTCAAAAGTGATTCACTGTGGCTTTCTTAGGAAAATTACGATTTTCTACCTTAAACTATACATACTTATTTATGGATTTTATTTCCACAAGATTGTGAATTCTTGAGAGTTTGACACTTGCTTTGACCAGGTCTATAATTTTAGGATCTGGCATTATAATAGAAATGAAGGATGGATTCTGTCAGGCCTTAAAAACCAATGCCACCTTAAGTGACATTGCAAGTAGCGCCATTATGGGCCCACAGGGCGTATTAATGTGGCAGCCTAAGATGGCGCCGGGAGGAAGTAGGGTGGGGGTGTCTGCGGGAACCTTGCCTAAGCCCTTATTGGCTAAATACGTGCTTCTGTGCTCGTGAAAGGCATTGAGACAGGATGCCTGCCTTTGACCTTTAAGTTGATAGGATTATGTAAAGCTAGGCATTGAGACAGAATGCATGCCCTTGACCTTTAAGCTGAATGTTAAAACCTCCCCTCCCTATCTGCCTATAAAAGCCAAATCCTTGTGTGCTAATAAATGGAACTGCCTCGACAGAACCCCCGCCGCGTCTGAGTGTCCTTTAACTGGGCTGGGGGGGCCGGTGGTTGTGCTCACCTCTCTTCACGGCTCTCTTCCCCCGTCTCCTTCCAAAGGGGACTGGAGGGAAAGAGTAATCCGGGCCGTTCGCTCGCTCGCCAGAAGGAACGAGGCTAGGGCTGTACGGGTTGGCCGCCGGCAGCAGACCCGACAGGATTCCATGACCGTGTGGCATGTGACTTGTACAGGTACAGGAGTCCGTGCTCCTGACTGACAGCACTTTCTGTTATGTACTTTAGAAGACGGTTAGCACCAGACTTCATAAAAGTGGATGTTTCAGTGGCTGGAGCAGGTGGAAGAGTTAGCAATAATCCAAGACCCTGTTCCTTCTGCTCTCAACAGGGCACTTGGCACCCAGGGGGCCCAGGACCATGGGCACATTAAAGTCCCTGTGCCCTAGGTCTCCAACTATAAAGAAAGGGTGGAAAAATAGCTCATAGAATTGAGGTGATGAGGGGATGAGGGACAAGAAAATCTTGTAAAGATGAGATGGAGTAATGTCCCTCACACACAAACGTTAACAACTGTTGAATGCAATTGTTATTTTGTCAGTCCCAGAACATCACATAAGCAGTTAACTCAGAGGGTTACTGTCTGGAGCACCAGGTAGGTGCAGGAGTTGGTGCTGCGCCTGTGAGGTGTTTAAAGGTCAAGGCAGAGAGTGACAGGGCTCTGTGGCAGTCCCAGCCTAGTGGGAGTGGAGGACGCACTGCCAGAATAAATGTGAGACAGGAAGGCCCTGGCACAGGGGCGGGCGGGCCAGGAGAGGTCCCACAGAGAATATAGTGTTTGAGCAGGACCTTAAAAGCTGACAGATTTAAGCAGACGTGGAAGTAAGGGCGGCTGCGTCAGAGGGAACAACGTGAGTGTGTTTGGGGGCAGAAAAGGTAAAGAAGCAAAAGAAAGCTCATTGTTTCATTGTTTCATTTATACTATTTTCACCTGTAGGAGACTCAAATAGTGTGCGGTCATGAGATCTTCACATCGTCTCCTTTCCTTCTGATGACAACCGTGTGCAGGGATCTTTGGTTTTCCATTTTTCAGGTGAGGTAAAGTAGGTTCGGAGCAGCTAGACCACTGTTGTCACCGAGGCACGAGCTCGAGCATCTCACCTCGTCTGCTCTGTCCACGCTTTCTCTGTCCAGACCGCTCAGTGTCCCATCCCTCCCCCACAGCCTCTGGCTCCGTGCTCAGTGGAGCTCGCTCCTGGGTCACTCCCAATAATTCCACACTCAGAAGAGTCCTGCACTAGATCACAGATCACACGGTGCCCCTCCACACTCCACGTGCAAATTGTGCACATGGGGGATTCAGTGCTGACTCTGTGACATTGGCACGTTACTTACACTTGAGGAGCCCTTGCTTATTTTAACTATTTCTTTTTCATTTATTTTTTCTTAATTGACCCATGATAATTGTATTCATTTGTGGGGCACCATGTGACATTGGGACATTTATTCAGTGTGCAGTGATCATATTAGGGTAATTAGCATCTCAAATATTTGTCACCTCTTTGTGTTGGGTAGGAGCCTCTGTTTACTTTTTTATTTCATGATATTAATAGCTACCACAGGGTTTTTTTAAGGAGTATATGGAAACTCACAGACACACTCAAGCACATGCATACACACAGGCACACACATGTGCACATGACATATGCACACATGCATAGACAAACACACATGCATGCACACATACATGCACACCTATGTACACATGTGTGCATGCAAATGCACACATGTAGCCCTCAGGAAACATCAGGCCCATTTTCTTCCTCTTTTGCTGAACCTGTAATAGGTCAGCATAACATGATGGTAAGCTAATTAGCAGAAAATAAAGACCTAGCAGCATTTGCTATGGCATCACTTGAATTGCTGCAGGCCCTATAAGAATTTCTTCCTAAACCTTGTACCAACGTGCTTTTAAGCATTTGCTGAGGGAACAGAGCTTAGCCTGACACTCCCCTCCCATGGCCATCATGGGGTTTTTGGATCTTCCTTCTCATGGACAGTGTGCCAGCAGAGCGGCAACATGCTGGGATCATCTTTGCAGGACAGAAGTGCCAGGTACATAGAAACCTGGAAGATCTCTCCTGCTATGCATTCGTGAGGTGGAGTAATTTCAGGAACCTGGTCTTCAGAGAGCAGGAACTACTTAAAGATGCACAATGGCTGCCCAAGGCTCCGTGCAGGGGTGCATTGCACCGAGCTGTGCCAGCTTCTATGGATATCAGCAGCTCTCTGCAAGTGGACCCGATGCTTAATTGTGGAATTGAGGTCACAGGCACCACTGACCCAGGGGTTTGCACGTGAACCTTGCCTGGGCACAGGAGCAGGCAACATGTTCATGTCATGTGGCAGCCACCCCATGGACATACCCGAGAGATTCGGGGCATTTGGTGCCCAGATGTTTTGCTACCTTTCTATTTACAAGAAAAAAAAAAAAAAACCAAACAACCAAAGCCTGTCTAAGGAAAATGTCCAGCCTTGTTAAAGAAAAAGATGAGCAGTTTTCTCAGCAAGTTCACTAATAAGAAGAATTTTCCGTAGCAGCCCTATGTCCACAGCATGGAGCTGGGGATGTGCTGTGTTCCTCCAGAGGCCATGGCAGCCGAGGTAATGAGATCTGATCCCATTTAGTTACCCTCCATCATTATGTCAGACACTCACTGAAACTGAGATCCAAATGCTTAATCTTGCTGCACATAATTCGTGAATAATATTATGATTTTGACTTCGAACTTGTTTTTGGCCAAATTTTTGCTCATTTAGTGTCTTCATCCAGACTTCCTGACAACTCATTTTTGGAGCTGCTTGCTTATGAAATTCCAGCATAGGTGCATGGAAAATAAAATGAGATTCCACTGAGAAGGTATGACAAACTTCCAGTAAAGGAAAATGAAGCACATAATGAAAACAGGTAATTACTCTTTGAAAATATCAAGTCTGATAAAGGCAGATTTAATGATTTTTAAAAAGTGACAACTCCTAATGACACCAGTAGGTCTCCCTTCACCAAATATGTGAAGAAGAAGTGAGCAGGGCAGGTCATATGCAGAGTGACAAAATATGCTGGATTCTGTGTGATTGTGACCTCTTATAAATCTAGACTCCCTCACCTCCTCAGAAAAAAGTTTGTGTTCTCTGCACTATTAATAATCAGAAGTGCCAGAGACCAGCTCCAGTCGAGTTGGGGGTCTTTGAAAGAGGGATGGAGAGGCAGCAAAAATAAAAAACACAGGCAGAGACCTCGGTTCCTCTGAAGCATGTTCTCAGCCTGCGGGCTGTCTGCGCTGTCGCAGCCAGAGCAGCTAAAGCAGCTGAAGCAGCCTTCAGACTGGAAACAGCATTTTTATTTGTCACACAACACGGGGGGGTTAATGTGGGCATTTTAACTACATAAACCTTTAAAATTATTAAACCAATAGTTAAACGGAAACTTTTCTTAAATTACATCAGTTCTCATAAAATTAATAATCCACAAAGTTAAACAAAACTCGGTGGTCAGCCAACTCTTTCTGGTGATTGTATCTGTTGTGGTCGATTAGTCTGTTACTCGCTGTTCTTGACATTTTTCACCATTGTGTTTCTCTTTTTTCTTGCCCTCGTATTAACCTTAAACTTATTCCCTGCCAGCAGCTCTCCCTCCGGGGCCTTGCCAACTCGGAAAGGGCAGCCCAAGCTATTCTTTCCAAGACCCTGCCATGGCGTGGACCAAAGGTCAACTTATGAGATTCTTCCAGAGTTGGCAGATACTAAATATTTGTTTCATAAAAGCCCTCTGTCCTAAACGCCCCCTACTCATCCCCTTTCTGCGTGTAACTCGAGTGCCACATCTCCTAGACTCTCACCCTCAGTCCTGCAATACGGCTTTATCTGGCATTTTGCATCAGTTCATTCACTCGAGGAACATTTATTGAGTAAATTCCAGGCACTGTGGTAAGAACTTGATGTACTGAAGTGAACAAGTTGGAGAGAAATCCCAAACCTCACTGAGCTGGAGATCCAGGGCCCGAGAGAGAGCATGAGAAATAGCAAACACACGGATGTCACAGTGGTAATTCATAACAGTGACACAAATCCAGAAAGGGAGGAGGAGATGTGGGGAGGGGCGATTTCAGACACATCGATCGGGATGGAGAGACTGAAGACAGAGCAGTGTCAAGTGAAGGATCTGATACCTGAGTGTGTGTGAATTGAGAGTTAGGAAGAGAGGGCAAGGCTGAAGATCCAAACTTGCGGTCCTCAGCAGAGAGGTCTCCAGAGTAGAGGGGACGTCTGGAGACTGGGCCACGGGTGCCACCCTGGGGACCAGGGCAGGGATCGTTCTTCATCCAGTGTGTACAGTAAAATAAGGACTAAAGATTCGCCACTGGTCAAACTGATAAGAGCACTTTCAAGGGCATGTGGGGGTCAGAGTCTGGGGAGAGGGCTGAAGAGAGAGAGTAGGGTGGAGAGAATGGGCCATCGGACAGACTGGCCGTGAAAAGGAGCAGAAAAATTGGGGAGTACTTGGGGTGGTAAACATTGTCTCAAGTTTTATGTTTTTAAAGACAAGTAAAATGATTGCAAGTTTGTTAATGGAAAATTACCAGTAAAGAGAAAAGCTAATGATTCAGGAAACAGAAAAGGAACTTGTAAAAGTGATTTGAGCAGATGGGTGGGGTGGATTTACTGCACATGGGAAGGATTTGTACCGCACGAGGATGGGGAATTCTTTCACAGAGACAGGAGGACAGGGGGGTGACAGGCGGGTGACAGGTGGGTGACATGCGAAAGCCAGTGTACATGCAGTTTCCCCTGGGAGGCTTTTATTTCCTCAGTGAACATGGAAGCAAGGCCTTCAGCCAGGAGTGGAGGTGGGAAGTCGGGGAGGTTTGCAGAGGGAAGAGAAGGCAGGAAATGCTTTCACAGCTGAGTCGGAGCATGCACTGGGAAATAGCAGGACTGCAAGGTGGCGCCAGCAGCTGGGATTTACTCACGAGGTTAGAAGTCAGTCAAGCCTGGTTATGGTTTACTTCCATCCATGTTCAGTGCTTGAGAATAGACAAAGTAGACATACCTACCTCACCAGGAGGGGGGTTAGTCAAGCAACGACCTCGGCACCAAGGGCCACGAGGGACGAGCAGGTGGCCAGGCAGGTGCATAGTCGCTGGAGTTGGGCATCTTGAGATGGGCTTCTTTCTCCCAGTTCCTTGCCCTCTGTCTTCCCGCTTGGGATGGGACTCGAGACTGCTGCACTTCTGTGGCCTCCTGCGGGACCTGCCTCTGATTCCTGCATCTGGGAACCACTCTGCACCCTTTCAGTCCTGGGTCTGCATGGGAACCACGATGTCTGGTTGTCACCTTCTCTTGGCTGATGTTCTCACCTTTTGCCTTTTCTACATGAGAACGCAGATGTGCTGCTCATTCAACCAATTTTCAAGTTTGCAACATTTCACTTACCTACAACATAATCATCAATGCAAGGTTTCTGAGGCCCAGAAGTGAAATATCAGCATTCTAATTTACACTAAGATAAGAACAGAACTCTCCTGCCCTGAGAAAAAGGGACAAGGTAGGGGCTCGGGGTAGAAGAAGGGGTCAGAAGAGAGAGGAGAGGGAGCCGTGATCTCGGGGTAGAAGAAGGGGTCAGAAGAGAGAGGAGAGGGAGCCGTGATTCATCCATGCAACTGAAAACACAGCCGCCATCGGAGTCGATTATCATTACATGTTACTTTACTTATTTTTTATAAAGCAACTACTTGGCTAAAGAAACATAAATGTTTTACCAACTTGATGTTGAGGCATAGAAAAGCTGATCTTTGGAGAAGTTGCCTGGGAACTGTCCTGCGCTGGCCCTGTGGATCTGCCACATCTAAAGTAACTTGAATTAAAGATCTGCTACACATCAAACACTGTGCCAGGTGAAGGAGATATAAGCCAGATATCGAACCTGCCCTCAAAGAGCACAGTAATGTCTAATGTAAGTATTTTAATTTTCAGCTATTGTGAGTTTAGTGCATGCTGGTTACTCCAGTGACATTCCCTGGTGCCTCAAGCTCCTGTGGCCTTCGCACCAGCAATGCCTCCTCTTTCCCGAGCTCTTCTTTCCAGGTGAGGACGTCACTGTCCTGGGTTTCCATCCTGCCTCTTTAATCGTTCCTTCTCTACCCCTTTATTGGTTCCTTCCTGTTTGTCTGCACTTTAAATGTCACTCTTCAGAAAGGATCAATCTGTCACTCTCTTTGCATCAACCCCTGTAAGTGCCCCCAGCTGAGTCATCTTGTGATGGATAATATCATTAAATTTCCAACTCACACTGCTCTCCTGAGCCCTGGTCTTGTATAGGGTTCATCCTTTCCATCACTATCATCACCATCAGCAGCACCATCATCATCCCCATCATCCCCATCATCATCACCGTCATCACCATCACCATCACCATCATCATCACCACCATCACCATCATCATCATCATCATCATCACCATCATCACCATCTTCATTACCACCACAATCATCACCATCTTCACTACCACCACCATCACCACCATCACCAATATCCCCATCATCACTATCATCATCACCACCATCACCATCATCCCCATCATCGCCATCATCATCACCACCATCACCATCACCATCATCATTACCACCATCACCATCATCATCACCACCATCACCATCACCATCATCATTACCACCATCACCATCATCATCACCATTATCACCATCATCATCACCATCATCATCATCATCACCATCATCATCATCACCATCACCATCACCACCACCATCACCATCATCACCACCATCATCATTATCACCATCACCATCACCATTATCACCATCATCATCATCATCACCATCATCACCATCATCATCACCACCATCATTATCACCACCATCATCACCACCATCACCATCATCATCACCATCACCATTATCACCATCATCATCACCATCATCATGATCACCATTACCATCATCATCACCACCATCACCACCATCATCATTATCACCATCACCATTATCACCATCATCATCATCATCACCATCATCACCATCATCATCATCATCACCATCATCACCATCATCATCACCACCATCATTATCACCATCATCATCACCATCATCACCACTGACACATCAACAGCATCACCCACATTTTAAAGTGCTTTTAATTTTTTAAATCATATGTATAATCATTACCTCATTTTATCCCTCTAAAAATTATGAGTTAAATATTATTTCCACATTACTCCTCCAATCAGCAAATGTTTATTTTAAACTATCTGTGATAGGAATGGATATAAAATGACACCATCCCTGGCATACAGAAGTGATTCAGTCTCATTGGGAATATAAACACATAAATGGATACTTTAGAATGACACATGTATAATGAGATTTTAAAAATATGACGGGAACAGAGAGAAGGGGGGTCTGACACATCTTGGTCACAGGACATGAAATGAGCCCTCCTGGAGCTGAGCCTTAGCTAAGAGTAGGAGTTGCCCAAGTGTACAGGATGGGGTCAGGGCTCACAGGCATTCCACACAGACAGTGAAGTGTGGTCCTGGGTACAGCAGTGATGAACATCGAGGAGAAGGAGGAAGGCAATTCCTAGCAGTCTGAAATTCATGGAACACAAAGTTCAAGGCGTGGAACGGCAGTTCATGGGGCTGCACACACACACACATCAGGTAAGTTAGGGAAGTGCACACTGCCTTGCCAAAGAGCTGAGGTCTGTTTTCAGATGAAGGGGCCTGATAAGCAGTTTTCAGCTACTAATTGTCATGGTTATGTTTGTGTTCCAGGGAAAGTATCTGGTAACTGAGCAGAAGATGTTTCATAAGAACAAACCCAGCAGCCTGGGGTCCAGACAGATGGCTCCTGTAGTTAGGGGAGAAATGGTAGGAGCCTGACCTTAGCAACAACATTGGATGAGGCCCAGAAGGGCCTTGCTAAGGTGCATTTAAGAAGCAACAGAGCGAGGTTTGAAGACGACTCTCAGTACAGAGCAGACAGCAAGGTTGAGGACAGCTCCACATATCTTGTGAGTGAACAGGAGGTGGGATGCCCAGGTGACAGGAGAGGAGGGTTGAGGGAAACCACAGCAGCTCATAGTCAGTGCTGTGTGTCATGTGCCATGGACACGGTGTGGAGATGGAAAGCTGGGGACTGGTTATAATGTCAGCCTTGGAGAAGACACTTGAGCTGGAATGACAACAACACAAGAGTCCTCTAGGGAAGGGCAGTGGCTGAAACTTGGAGAACTGGTGAGAGAAGTCAAAACCTATGTGCTCCCGGAGAAGCTAACAGACCAAGGATGGAATCTAAAGGATGAGGTGGTCAGAAATCAGGCCAGGCATGAGCTAAGGGGGTGAGAGCAGGTGAGCAGACACAGGCAGAGATGCATCGAAAGAGCCGGTTCAGTAAAAACGGTGGTGAACGGAGACGAGAGGGCAAGAAAATCCAAGCGGCGTCGGGGAGGCTACAGGAAATGTGCAGTCTGGCTGGAGTGAAGCTCTATGAAAATGTCGTGAGGTGAAACATACAACAAAGAATAATTATAACGAGACTCGGATAGACTTTACCACGCAGAAAGAAGAGACAGGCGACAGGAGGCTGTGAGGCTCAGGCTCGGGGTCTGGGTACGTGGGATCCACACCTGCAGAATCAAAGAACTAACTCAGACCCCACTGCCTCTGTCTCATGGTAGATAAATAATAGACAGTGCCTTGGATCGAGCATCCCCCAAAACTTGACCCCCACGTGACAGTGTTAAGAGGGTGGGAATCCTATTACGGTAACTGAAAGGTGGGGCCTTGAAGGGGTTATTGGATTGTAGGACCATGCAGTAGTGACTGCATTAATAACGGTGACCAGGGGCATGGTTCTGAGTGCTTTAAAAAGAGAGTGAAGGAGGAGGTTAGTCTCTGCTCTCCATGCTCCACCATATTCATCATGTCATACTCTGAGTCACTGTGGTCACCACCAGGACAAGGCCCTCACCAGATTTGTCCCCTGGATTTTGGACTTTCCAGCCTCCAAAACTATAAGCAATAAATTTCATTTTCTTATAAATCACCCAGTTTCAAGTATTTTGTTATAAGCATCAGAAACAGACTAATACAGGTAGATAAACAGATATATAAATAGAGAGGTGTATATATAGACCCATAGGTATAAATACAAATACCACTAAAGATATAAAATAAATGGAATATTGTGCATAGGATATACATATTATATACATGGAATAAATACTGAAATTGCTGATATTCCACATTAGTAGGATCCAGACCTAACCACCCTTTCCTCCAAAACCGTCCCAGCAATTACCTCCTCCCAAATGCCAAATGTGCCCAGCAGTCTGGAACATGTGAGACCTGCCAGGCACTCCCCTCTGCTGGCTCCCTCACAGTGAAAATGTTTCATCTGAGTCTTCTCCTAATGTCATGTACATAGGTGTGACCAGTTCTTTTACCTGCAGAACCTTAGCACAATTTCAGATGTTCCATCTATACTCGTTCATTGATAGAACATCTGCTAAACATCCAATAATGTTGAATTGATGATCTGATGGATAAATGAAGGCTGGTTCCTCTGACTAGCTTTGCTACTGTGCAACACTAAAAAAAGTAAATAAACAGCATCAGCTGGTGGAGCAATGCCACCCCAGTGCCGTCTATTGGCATGCTACTTGACGATTACAAAGTACTTGTTCTTTGTTTCTTTTCTAGCAAAGCAAATAAAATCCCTAATATCTGTAGGGCCGTTACAGAGGTGGTCCTCCCTTATCTTTTGACTTTCAGTTGAAGAGTCTGACATTAATTTTTCCTGATCAGCGTTTGTCACAGGCCACTGGGCCAAGCACGTCCATCATTTCCCAAACAAGCCTCCACCTCACGTGAGTGGCCGCTGCTGTCATGGCTCCTCTCAAACTGAGTGAGCCACCGAGCTCCATGGCAGCTGTCACTCAACCTCTCTGATCTGCACACACACAGACACACACACACATTTTTTTCTCCAGCAGTTGAGTGTGTGCAAACTTTTGAATCTTAGATGCTATTCACAGATTAAAACATTGTGAGCATTTGGCACACGCGAGGTTGTGCTCTGATGTGTACACCAGGATCTTTGCATAGGGACTTCTCACAGAGCATCACTTAAAAGTCACCTAATCCTCAGAACCACTCTCCATGATGAACAATATTTTCCCTATTTAATACAGAAGAAACCTGACACAGAAGCTGTTTAAGAGAGGTGCCCCCGGGGTCGCAGGCGGCAGGTGAGGTGTTGGGATTCAGGCCCGGGTAGTCTGACTCCAGCACTCGTGCTCTTTCCAGTGTCCACGCTCCCTGCCCTCGAGGAGTCATTGTCTGAAATAAATATTACAGTACGAACTGGAGAGCCCCGCAGGAGCATCGCATAAGAAGTGCATGGGGTGCCATGCCTCAAACCCAGGAAAGGTTTCCAGTGAGGGGACGCTTGAGCTGAATTTCTAGTGCACTGGTGGGAGACACTGGCGGGCGGGGGTGGGGGGCTGTGTACAGAGGGGGAAGAGCAGGAAGCCTCAGGAGCCTGGTGGGCCGCGGCGGGTAGAAGGGACGCAGACCCTCTGGTGAGGCTGAAGCGTGCTTTGGGTGAAGGGCCCCAGAGGACGCCACCCCTTGGCCCAGCAGCCGCCTCTGCTTCGTGTTTCTGGTGTCTTTGCTTTTAGTTCTCTCACACACAGAGGGTCCTCTGCATGAGGAGAGAGGTCGTGTCTGCCTGGCACCTAGAACGATGCCCGGCCGCAGCAGACATTCGGAAAGCACTTGGTGAGTAAGTGACTCTAAACTCTAGGAAATGGGAGGGGGTCATAGGAATTTTTAAGGCAGGAACAAAATATGGGAATATGTTTTGTGCTGGTGAGGAGGGTGGGCGGCCGTGAAGCAAGAGGGGTCAGGGAGCAAGAAGACAGCCGTGAAGAAAGGGCCCCCGTCACGCTCTGGAGAAGCAGGGACTGTCCTCGGCTTGGCTCTCAGTCTGGAATGGCCGTCCCTCGTTCTTCAGTCTGTCCCTGGGATAGCCAGAGACCACTCTGAGAACTTACAGAGGTGCGGGATGAACCACTGTGATGCACTTTATCTTTGGTGGATAATAACAGGGACAGGCAATGTCACTCTGTCTCTCTGTACAGGCGGCTTCTGGGTCAAGGACAGGGTGTTAGAAGGACTGCGTGAAAGCGTCTCACAAGCACAGAGCCAGCCGCTGAGCCCCAGCACGCGCTCCCCGGGAGCAGCCAGGGGCGTGGGGCTGGAGAGACAGAGCGGGGCCTACGCCACGGAGGCCTGCCCCGCTCACCGCCAGCCACCTCCGCTCTCTGAGAGGTCACTTGGTTCATCACTAATGCCACCATCTGCCGCGTGGGATGTTCTGAATATCAAGCGTGCTACACAGGTAAACAACTCTGCACAAACTTCCACTGCCGTCGTCATCTTGCAGCAAAATCGGAACAAGTACGTTTTCATATACGGTCATATCAATGGACTCACTGGTTTTATAGGACAAAGAAAGGTACAGACGCGGCACAGGTAGGTAGGTGGATGAGGTAGGTACAATAGGTCGAGAGGTACATGATAGACATGTGATAGGTGGACAGATGACAGATGCATGGTAGGTGGAGAGACAGAGGATAGAGATGTGGTGGACGTGTAAATAGACAGATACATAGACAGAGATGGAGGCATTTCCTCAAGGATGGTAACAACGTTTCTCTAGAGAAGTCGAGCACAGTCGTTCTAACCTGACCCCTGGAGCCAAACTCCCGAGGCTCTAGAGTCATGGAGCCGTGTCCCAGTCAGGAGCTTCGGCCAGGACACTGACTTCTTTGGGCTTCAGTTTCCTCAACTATAACATGGAGATGATAATGGTACCCACCTCGTGGTTTGGTTTGGTTTTAAGATTAAATAAATAAATGTCTGCGAATATGTTTAGGACACCCCTGCCACATATTCAGTGCCAGAGTTGGCTAATGCTGTGACAAAAACCCTGACATGATAGTGGCTTAAAACCACAGACATGCATTTCCTGCTGTCGTAACAGTTCAGTAATGGACACTCCACAGACAGACGTCACCGGGTGGTCAGACGTGTGATCCCACCCCATGCCGAGACTCACAGGTGTTCCTGGGTCATCTGCTCACGGCCAGCACGAAGAGAACAGGGAGGCCCCGAGCACGTCACGTCTTCTCCTTAGCCACTGTGACCCGGAGTGACAGGCACCCTTCAGCTCAGCTCACGAGGGAGCCTCAGTGTCATGGCGCAGACAGGGGCTGGGAAATGTGACGGGGGGTGGGCAGCCATTTCGCAGAAATATCCCCCCGTGCTGGGCCCGCTGACCGTCTGTGCCACAGACGAGGTGAACATAAGCCACCATTGTCACCACCGCATCGTTGTGGACAAGATAAGGAAGGGACAGCTACACTTCAGTGCATTAGAGTCATCTCATAACTAAGTGAGGTACAATATTCAAAGAACATTGCTTCAAATTAATTGATGAAATTATAGGTTAAAAGTTTCTCAATGGAGAAAACATACTTTGTACTTTTATGACATACTTTATGTCTTGCAGATGAAAAAGCCTCACAACGTTTTCATTGACCGAATGACTAAATTTAGAAGATGCCTCCAAAAATGTAATTCACTGTTCTTTGTCCTGGGGCATGTCTCGTATTTGTTTATAAGTGCCTTGAATAAGGAAATGACGACACGTTAATCAAATTTGAACATTGCAGAGGCTTAGGAAAGGTACAGATCAGTCAGAGTGAGTCAACTGGACCCTGGAGGACCCAAGCCGGCTGATCTAAGGGACGTACCTAATAAGACAGCATTTAATATGGGTCAACATGAGGCTCATGGTTTGGTTTCAAAAAACTGCACCTGAGTAAGTGCAGGAGAGGAACAACACACCTTGAAAACAGTAAAAACAATAATGCTACATTGTCCCCCTGTTTAATTCGGGTGAAGAGAGTTTCCGGGATGAGAGTTGGTGGTACAGCAGCCAATCCAACTTCCAGACCATTTCCCACTGTACCACTATATATACATATATATATATATTTTTTTTCTCAACTGTGAATTAAGGTTGGCTTATGACCCAATGTATGCAAATGTAGTGAAAGATAAGCAAGGTTGATTATGACAATGCCTGAAAATTGGGCTGAAGACATCCCTATATCAACACTAAGTGTGCTGCTCCTTGCTGTATCTGAAATGACCATAAAACACAAATAATAAACTTCATATTGTGCATATTTCCTAACAGCTCAGTTGAGTTATGCCACTTTTTTCAGTTTTATATGCTTTCTTCATTTGGTATTTGTAATTCTCTTTCTGTTATAATGTTTCTAATTCAAACTAAATCATATTGAATAGCATTTACCCATCCAAGCCACAAAATCTCAAAATCTTAAGACCAGAAGCCCCGTTACCCTTGAAATCACAGTATGAAGTCAGGCAAAACGTAGGAACAATGAACCCTCAAAAGCAGAATATAGACCCCTGTCTCTTCTCTTTCCCAGCAGGAGTCAGAACATTTCTTCTAGAGAGACTCAACCCAATAGATTCCAGACAGGCACACATTCAGCACAGCTCAGGACTAAAGTGACAGCTACTACACAACCCTCGGGTTGAGCTGAAGTTCTAAATTCTGAATGCAAGGTTGCCAGTCACCTGTGTGGAGGGTCTGCAGGGAACAGCTTGCCCAGACATGCAGAGTCAAGAGCCCCCAGAATATATGGGTCCTGCGTAGGCATCTGATAGCAATACACACAAACCCCACAAAAAACTTCCAGTTGTGATTTTTAGAGCATCACCCCTTAATATTACATTATTAGAGAAATACTCCTACCTCTAAAGTAAACAATTTTTTTTCTGATTCTTAGTCCAAAGAATAAAATTACTTAGCAGAAACAGAAAGTGTAAAGACAGCAGAAAAAAACATTCAAAAAGTAAAATCATCATAATATCCTCATTTTGTTAGAAGTAAACGTTGCATCTATGAAGCAAGAAGTCTATTAAAAAGAGGACTGAAAAAAACAAGAAATCATCTTAAAACTGGGGTTGCCCATCAAATACAGAATTTGCAGATAAATTTGAGTTTCTGATTGACAACAAATGATTTCTTAGTGTAAGAATGCCCCATGCAATATCTGACTATATTTACACTAATACTAATAATTATTTGTTGGCTATCTAAAATTCAAATTTAACTGGGAATTATGTATTTTATTTGTTCAATCTGACAACCTTAGGGCCGGCCCGGTGGCGCACTGCTGTAGTGAGCCGCTTGGGAAGCGTGGTGGTGCTCCCGCCGAGGGTTCGGATCCCACATACAGACCAGTTCCCGCTCACTGGCTGAGCGAGGAGCAGGGGCAACGCCGAGGGTTGCGATCCTGTTGCCGGTCCCAGTCCGGTCCGGGCGCGACACTGAGGGTTGCGATCCATTGCCGGCCATGAAAAAAGACAAAAAGGGAAAAAAAAAAATCTGACAACCTTACATAAAACTGAAGTTAAAATAAAATAGCATAAATGAAATTAAAATCAACTGAAGAATTAGAAAATGAATTTAAGGAACTCTTCTGGAAATAGGTGAAGAAATGGAAATCGTTAGAGAAACAAATAAGATAATTAGATACCAGTCCAGGAAGCATAATATTTGAACAACAGAATTCCAGAGAGAACAAAGAAAACACAGGATGGGAAGGGAACTATTTATTTTACAAAATTAAAAAGGTTCCCAGAAGAAAAGGCCATGCATGTCCAGATTTAAAAGGCCCATCCGATATCTTCAATAATCAATATAGAGGGCTTGGAACAAAACAAATAATCATGGAATTTCAGGACACAAGATAAAAAAGGTAAATTTTAAAACATCCAAAAAATAAAAATAAAACCAACAGAGAAGGTGTGAACAATTTGGAGTGAGAACAGCACTGGAGTTCTCAGCTCAGTGGAGGAAGGGAAAGGAGACGGAGAACTCGTCTCCATGGGGTGATGGTCGTTCAGCCGCCACGTTTCTCAGCCCCACATCCACTTTCCAGTTGCTGCCCTAGGACCTGAGGCTCAGGCACTTCCCAGCTGGACTCCTGTTAGCTCTTCCAGCGGGGCTCCCAGAAGGCAGCGAGGAGAGGGGCCTTCCTTCTGCCACACTCGTCCTACCAGTGGCTCTTTGACTCTGCAGCAACAGTTGGCTCCAGCCTGTCACATCCAGGCTCAGGTCTCGGCAGCCAGTGGGCACTGCTCCCGGAGGCTGAGCTCCTGCCCTGCAGAATCCCCACCTGAACTCCTAGGCCCGTCAGCAGCTCTGTGCTTACTCCCTGTGTTGAGTTCTTTCTGCTGAAATACCTGTTTCCATTTTCCTGACAAGACTTTTGCACACTTAGTAGAAAGAATGCAGTTACACTCAAAATATATTTCTGGGATTGGTTTGGCCATTTCCCTGTAATTCATCACACCTCACAATTTATTAACACAGAAAAAATAATTTTTAAGTATTGATGATCTGGTTTCAGAAGGAATGTACTCTGTACAGTCTTTGCATGCCCACTGGCTATAAGAACTGTGCCAGCTTTTAACATATTCTATGTCCTTCATTCTTCACAAAATAATTTCCTTATACTACATTTATGGGTGAAAAAGAATCAGCAAAAATTACTTATTATGGGAAACATTAATTTATGTCATTTTAGCTGACCTTAGGCACCAGGACTGATATCTGATAGTTTTAGGAATAACAATATAAATTTAACAAGAACAAAAAATCAGACTGGAGATATGCAGAGTTAAAGGGGACAAAGAAAGACTAGGACATATTAGTTTAAATGTTAAGGAAGAACCAAAGCTGTAATGCAAAAAGCATAAAGTGAAATTGAGCCCTGGGGGCAGACATTGGGGGCAGACATCAGCGGGACTGATCTAGGAACTCTTCAGCAGAGGTGAATCTTAGAACGTCACAGACTCATCAGGAAGACTCTCTCCTTCAAGGTGTTTGATTCATCAGGATATACGGACATGACGCTGCTAAATAATTTAAATGATAATTTCTTGTTCTGATTCTACCTGAGCTCCACAGACTTAGGATTACATTTCAGGCCTGTCTCTAGGTTGAGGATCTGGTGGCCACTCCAATGTGTGTATTTTGGCCGTGTGACCTTTCCTTTTTCTGTAAATGAAGACATGTGCACTCTGAGCTCAGCAGGCATCGTTGTGATCTGGCTTCACACGCAGGTGCTCATGAGCTGACAGCCCTCATGCGGGTATGAACGGCTTAGAAACAACACGTGGAGAGACAGACCCGGCAGTGCTCAGAGACCACCTCTGCCAGAATCTGCTCTTCACCACCCACGAGCAGTGAGCTTCCCATTCCAAACGAGTGCTCTTCCCACTCATTTAAAAATATGATTGCCTACTCTTCTGTATATTTTAGATAAGTTTTAGAATCAGCTATTCAAGTTCTACCAAAAATTCTATTGGAGATTGGGTATTTTATTTGCATTAATTTAGTAGATTAATTTGGAGAGAGTTTACAGCTTTACAAGAGTGAACTCTTCCACTCAATAAGACTACCTCTCTATGTAGTGTTGACTTTTGTGCTCTTACCTTTTATGGTTTTGCACAATTGTAAACCTTGCACAATTCTTAAGGTGATTCCCAGATATTCTGGGGGATTTTGTAGAAAGGACTCTTTCTAGCCTTTACCATTTCAAATTGAAAGTTAATTGCCTGGTTAATCTTTCAGTTTACCAGTTTGTGTGTATGCACGGATAGAGCAAGTTGCCCGATTGGGTTGGGACACAAACATTAATTTCCAAATTTTTTCTTATTGGGGCAGGTTTTCCCCACAGAGTAATCATGTAAGTTTCTGCCTAGAAGCTGAGTTGAAGGAGATTGGAGGTTTCACTTTTCGGTAAACGAATTTTCATTTACTCTCCGTTTTCAACTTGGACACTCACCTTCAGCTGTCCAGAATCCACCTCCTCTGGAGGTTCACAACATTGGCTGCAGATTACAATCTCCCAGGGAGTTTTAAAAATCTCAGCACTCTGGCCACACACCACGCCAATTAAGCAGAATCTCCAGGGTGGGATTCAGGCAGTTTGCAGACTCCACAGGTGATCCACTGTTCTGACCCTTGACATGCAAAGTGTGACCCTCAGGCCAACAGCACCATGGGGTCACCTGGGAGCTTGTTAAACATGTGCATCACCCCCAGCCTCAGCCCAGCCCTGTTAGATCAGGATCTGCATTTTAATGAGAATCTGTACACACATTAAAGGTTGAGAGACACTTCTCTAGAAATTAAATCTCCAGCATACTACGTCTCCAGGCTTCTGCTGAGTAGGGAGTGTTAGAGGCCAGGCTTTTGGGGTCTGGACGCTTTCTCACACAGCAGCAGGTCTCAGATGCGGGTAGGCATCAGAAGTATGTGCAGAGCTTCTGGGCTCTTCTTGCAGGGGCTTCTGATTCAGGAGGTTTAGTGTGGGACCCCAGGCTGCATTTCTAATGGTTTCTAAGTTATGCCCGTGGGGCTAGCTAGAGACATGCTTTCAGACACAGCGTTATACAGACCCCGGTCTCAGTCTCAGCTTTCCTGCACCTGCTCCCAAGCCCTTTGGGAGAATTATTTGCAGAATTGCTTGGATTCCGGCCTTCCCAGCTAGTAGCTGGGCTTCCTGCTCTCTAGTGTGAGTCAGTCAGCACTCAGCCATTCTTCTCCTGTACTTGCTTGATTAGGATTCATTTCTCATCTCCTTTTTCAATGTGGGTTTTGTCCCTTTATTGTCATTCTGGTGGGATTTGATCATGAAAACAAATAAACCTGTTTAATTACTTACAGTGAATTTGAAGACCTTGATTTGTTACTTCTTAACTTATGTATCAGCCATTAAAATCTCCTTGATGTTATTAACTATACTTATTTTCAAGTCCTCTTCTGTTTATTGTATTCACTGTCCTTGAGTTTAGCTCCTGTTCTAGTTAAATTTCATATATTTATTTTTCATAAAGACTCGTTTATTTTGAGATCATTGTAGATTGACATGTTGTTATGGGATATGTGTAAAGAGATCTGTTGAGCCCTTTACCTGGTTTCTCCCAGTAGTAACATCTTTCAAAATCACAGCACAAAATAACAGGGTATTGACCGTGATCGAGTTAAGGACAGCTCCATCACCACACAGATCCCTCCCCTAGAAGCCACAGATAGGCAATCCATTTGTATGGTTTTTTTATATTATGCTATCTAACATTATA